>NW_027107150.1:378108-397698 GCF_000696795.3 Halyomorpha halys | reverse complement strand
ATCCTTTATTGGTTTCTTGAACATGAATTCAGTCAAGTTTAAAAACAATGTAAATATTCTCAAATTAACATAATCTGATTATAATAAAAATAACTAACTTCATTTTATGTTTCTTCTTTGTTTTTTGCGTTCTACTAACGTACAAATGTTATAAGATAATACCTCGTTGGCTTAAAAAAATGAAATAATAATTAATAATTATTAGCAAAAATTATATAAAACTTTATAGTTAAGATTGCACCCCACGCCACAGCTTCCTAGGAATAAGAACAGATTTTAAGATGTCAATTCTCTTCTTAATTTTTATAAAAACTATTAGAGACTACTAATGGAATACGAGTTAAGAGATTGTTATTTAACCAAGGGACTGTAATAAGGGTAAAATGTTTTAATCGATTTTAGAAAATTTGGAAGTTATGAACTTGAATATAAAAAGTATTTAATGTCAAATGTGAAAATGTATATATAGGGTTTCGTAGGTGAGATATATGGGACACTGACAAAAGTTTCTATTATGTATATAAAGATACGTTTGATATTCATTTGCATTGATGTCAATTGGAATTAAAATACGTTGCTATGTATTGACAATTACGGGTTAAATGCTCTCTCTTAGCAAGGGGGTCTGTAGTATGTAGTTCACGTTTTAAATATATAGGAAATATATTTCTAGGAATCGTTGGTAAGTTCCCATTATGAACCGATAGCGATACTTAATAGAAATAAAAATACACAAATACATAATAAATGCTGTTTCTGGTACCCCCGTCGGGCGTAGTAACGCTGTTCGCTAGAAACATAGCACCATATATCCAGGTAAGTATTTGAAACTAAATATTAGTAACAGACGAGAATGGTATAATAAATGAATGATCTAAAGTGCCTATTAGGATTGAATATACTAATATCACAAATTTTTTTGAATTAATCAAATTCTAAAAATTGCCTGATGAAGATCATAATAGTAAAGTTACGAAAAATCTACTTTCGAGATAAGTCATTCCAGTACTCCTCTTTTTCGTGTACAATTGTAATAAGTTTATAACAACATATTGCAGGTAAAATTCGACATGTTCGACAAGAAAGGTCAACAAAATTTAAGTTTTTCTAAGGGAGGAAGTGGCGCTTGTCAGCTTTAGGAAAATATCTAATGAACGGGCTGAAAATTAGAAGAAGAAAAATAAAAGTGAAGTTGTAATATGATATTGTTTATAAAATATATAGATAATTGACTGTAAGTGAATGAGAATGAGATGATTGGGGTTGCGATGCTATTTATTAATGGCCAACGTTACGACCTTCGCTTCAGATTGTCATCAGGGCGTAGCTGGTGGAGGTGAACTCAAGCAAGATAAAATTGAATAGATATTATACATATAAATGATTGACTGCATTATTTAAAATTATCAAGAAGGTAGTCTGGGTGCGGTTAGAATTAGAATTAGAACTATTTATCTACCGACGTTTTGCTCCACATTGTAGAGCTTCATCAGAGCTGTTCCAGTTAAGATATATCTAAACAGTCAAGTTGACGTCGGCAAATGAATAATTTTTGGACATAAGATTGAATATATACTTTACCGAACCGATTTGTTGTTGTTTATTGTTGCATAAAGGCCTATGGCATGATAAAAGTAAAAAATATATAAATAAATAAAAATAATGAAAAAAATAAATTAAAAATATAAAAGATAAATAAATAAAAAAAAATCAAAGAGGAGTTATAATTTATAAAGAAGTTGATGTGCTTTTAAAAATTCAAATACTAATGTAATTTAGCTTCCTCATCTGTGAGAGCTTCTGATAAATTTGGGGTCAGTCCTATCCTGTTTATTATTGGCAAATAGTGAGGACATTCTTCAAAAATATGTCTAATCGTAAGAATGGACTAACAATATTTGCACGTTGGAGGTGACAGTTTTCTGATCAGGTGAGAGTGCGTGAGGAGAGTATGACCTATCCTCAAGCGAGTTAGAGCAACTTCCTCCCTACGGCTGTTGCGGTAGGATGTTGACCATGGTTTTACTGATCGTTTTATTTCTTTTAATTTACTAGGAGAGCTTTCATCCTACTTGGCCTGCCTTTTTTCTAATATTTGTAATTTAAGGGGTGCACTGAGTTCTGAAGGGGTAAGAACGGCGGTGCCTCGGCCAGGGAGCGTGAGTACCTCTCTGGCCGAACCGCTTTATTCCCCATTATTTGTTTTGTTACTGTACAGTTCTATCAATTACAACATTTCTGATGAAAACGTGCTGTGTGGATCGAAATATCAGCCATTTATGAATAGTAGAAACTATTTCTTTTTTTTTTTAAATATTTATTTATTGCTATTGATATAAGTGTATTATATTACATTATAATACATTTAGTAAATCTGATCTCAGTTAAATTGGAGTGTTACAGGCGTGTAGAGAAACTGCATTGGTGGCACTCTAATGACGTTTTACATTAGCAGGTCTCGTGGAGAAACTATTTCTAGTATGTAAAGTTGTAAAAGTTTGAAACTCAGAATTCTGTTAATGAACGATTATTCAAAACAATAAAAAAAAACGGCTATTCACTATTATTATTAGTTGAATTTTGTTTGATTACAAAATTACACATTCCTATTTTCAATTGAATATTCACTTTATCTTTAAGCATAGTTTACTGATTCAGTAGGGAACTCCTTTGACGACAGTTCTCCACTTTCCTCAAATTCAATAGAAGGATATGAACTAACTCATAAAGAAGTTGAATCAAGTAAATTGAGTAATTTATCAGGGGTGGGGAGAGAGGGCTTTATCTCAATTCCGGAGTTAAGTTGAAAATAGGTAGGGCCTGTTTTGTAGACATCCAGTTCTAGCAGAATTCCATCTAACTTTCTAGATGGGCTTTGGCCCGCAAACAATTTAGCTTCCCATTTGGGAGCCATGGGCCACTGTATCTCATGCATTCTTTAAGAATAACTTTAATGGCGATTTGCAGGATTAATCCTAAAAACTTTTTATGGTTTTGAGCCGTGTTTCTTTCTCTTGCTTTCGAGTTTAGTCGTAAGCGGATCGACGAATAAACAAGAGATAATCCATCGTTTTTTCTGTTTCTTTCTCATAATACATTTAAGATTAATGCCTTATTATAAAATTGGCTGTACTTTACAATTTTTATTATTTATTTTATAATAATAATATCTGCCACAATCATGTGCAATGTAATTTAGAGTTCCAAGTGTTCAGTGATTTTATAGATAGAGGACAAAATAATTTAAAATATAAAGATTATAATAATGACATTACTAAAGTCAATGCCGATACTTGAGACTACTGGGTAATGATGAGGACCTTTTCCATCGCTATAGTCCAGAAAACCTTGTAGAAAATTCTGACGTTTATTGAGATAAACAAATAATCACTGGTCATGAGGTATTGCATACCGGGCGTTTCGCTTATTGATAAAAAAATAAATAAAATGGCCAACATAATTATTAAATTAATCAAAAGTGATAACAATCTATTAACTAGTGGGGAAAATGGAAATAACCAGGAGTTTACCTTTCAATTAAAAATTTTATAGGCCCTAGAAAAATTAATTGTGACTTTGATAATTTTATCCTCAAACGTATTGATCTCATAAAGTTAGAAAAACTTGACCTTGATCTTAGGACTTTAAATTGTCACTAATGATAGTTTTGTAGAATTTGTAGAACAGTTAGAGAATCGTAAAGGAATTTTTAAATAAGTATACTTGACAACTCTCCTTTGATTTATCAGATATAAAATATAAATAAAAATAATTGAAAGGATTTTGAAGTTAATAATAAAGCTATAGGTTAGGTATTATAGTACCAACAATTTTAAGATTTTCTGTTTTATTATTGAGATACGTTATTTAATCAGTATTATTTTAATATTTTATTATTTTTTTACAGTTATAATATTTTTGATCATCTTTACTTTAGTTTTCCTCGGATTTGAAGAATATGCAGACATATATTCTTCTAGCAACGGATATTAAATAGTCAAGGCTATATTAACTATATTAGCATATTAACTATATTTGTTCTGTTGTGACCGCACCCCTGACCACTTTCTTCATAAATATTGAAAAATTATTTGTATACTATAGGTGTTTTTATATTTTTTTTTTATTCTAGGAATTGTATTTAAATTGAGCCTGAAACCTCATAAAATTATTTAATGAAGGATTAAATTATTTAATAAAGTTTTAAGGGGTTTTAATCAATTAATCTCAAGAATAACTGTGTAGAAGTATTTGATTTATTTATGAATTTAGTGAGAATGATTTCTGATGTTGCCCAGGCCTGTTTAGGTATGTACGGGACTTTATTCGTTTTTGTAAAACTTACCCATTATCTTCATTTTCCAGCCGATGATGGTTTATTTTATGTTAATAATCCTAAAAAAAGTAATATTTCAAAATAAATGGAAGGCTGTTCAGTGGAAAAGGGTATAAAGGAAAACTGGATACGGCGAGTTTCGTGTTTATCATATCTGAGCCAACTTCGCGTTTGCCTATTTAATATCATTCCTGGTAAAGGAGTCACGTAACGGCCGCACTGCTGCGGAAAACTTGTTCGTTATGGCTAAGATATCGGTTCCAATCCATCTTTTTGAAATAGTAATGATGGCCCTCCTTGGAAAACTGTCTTCAGGAAATCAGCCAAAATATTTTAAAAGTTATAAAAAAAAAAAATAGATTGACAGTGGAACAATGTAGCATTCCAAGAACAAAGTCCCATTTCTATCACTTGATTATAGGGATAATCTTATAGGCTACCAAAATATAATAGGGCAATCCTTTTAAAAAAAATGACAATTACCCAGATTGTATCAGAGGAGCGCGTTGATAAACTTTATAAAACGTTGTAATGTACTCCTCCGTGGTAAACAAGAAATTTATATAACGTTTTTTTAATTATTTTTTTGTTTATAACCTCTCTCCTGGTCATTTCCGACATACAGGAGGAGGGAGGAGGGTTCTATACAGGATACCATCCTATCATAACCATGGTGATGGGTCAGGTTTTCATGTCGTAAGACCACCTCAGAAATAAAATTCGACCTACCCTGGCCGGATTCAAACTGGTGCCGCTGCAGTTCCGAGCTTGTTAAGACCTACACCTCTACTCTTACGGCTACAAGATGTTCAAATCATTAATAACCAAGATTATGGCTTTCCTGGATTCCGCATTGGCACGTTTAAACTCCACCTGACCTAATACTACCTTATTTTACGGTAATCTTGTTCCTAACCGAAGTCCTAATTTTTTTCGACGGTTATCTTTTGGAACTTGTGGATTTATAAAACTATGTTTCATAATATATATATTAAAATAAATAGATTAAATGATAACATCTCAAATTGACAGCAATAAAAACGTAACTCTAACAAGAGGGTATGGGACTCAGACTAGTGGTATTTTTCTTCCAGGAATCTAATGACTCATATCTTATTTATATATTTACTTAGAACACTTTATTTATTCAGTTACTTTTTCTTACTCTTTTTTTCGTAAGACTATATGATGCTATGTAGAAAAACTTGATGAGAATTGATGGAAAATATTTTTTTCTCGTTATCTATAAGAACATAACGTATGCATGTTTTCTCAGTTCGTAATATCTAATTATGATTTATCATAATAGACGTTAGCGTGTCGAGGAAACACATAGGAGTGAGGTGTAGCATTACTAGAAGGTGGGTGCAGTCAGCAAGAGGGAAAGTACTGACTGAAAAGATTCGAAAATGCTCAGTAAATATTATAACGGTAAAGGTTGCTATCGAACTAACACCGATATGAAATAGACATCCTATCATGATACCTGCTTTAATCCTGATAATCCCTATCTGTGGAGATATCATAACTAATTAATCGATAGCTATTGCTGGAAAAATATGGACTGTATATTAAGTGGATAAAATTTATTAAGCTTTATAAATAAAATGAAGCTTCTGATCCTTGATTGTAAATAATAATCATAAGGGCTTAGGGAATGCGAAGGTTCGATACCGATACCACCTATCGTCTACATACATCTATCCAGCGAAGCCCCTGCAAACCCAAATCTACCAAATCATTCTTAACGCAATATTGTCATCTACGTCTCAGTCTATTCCTCGGACGTTTACCTGTCGATTCAGAGTTTATTAGCATTTTAGGGATCCTTTCGCTACCTGAGTTTCACAACCTGACACTCCTACTTTATTTGCCACAACACTGTAACCTTAATTGTATATAACGGGTGCTGTTCCCTCAATTTAACGTATCCTTCTAAATTCTCCCGTTAGCATAGTTTTGTAATTTCCAACATTTAAAATTTTGGACAGAATGCGCGTCCTTAGCAATTTTGAAATTAAAAAATAACAAGCATTTCATGCCTTTAACCTCGTTTTTCCCTAATCAATCTCGTTTTTTCTAGTTACCGAAGAAGCTAAATACTTAAACTCATCTTTTTGCTCAAACGTATTTCTTCGTATATCTATATCACCTACATAAAATTCTCAATTATAAAATAAATTAAAAAAATAATAATGGATTATGCCAAACAATATTGTTTAGTAGTAGTTGGAAAAATAGAAAAAAAAAGTATTGGCAAGGTGAAATTGTGTTGATAAAGAATACAAATTTGATTTGAAAGAGGTTGCCAGAACAAATATAAGTGATGTTTGAAATTGAGATAGTACTTGTTTTTATACTTGTCCTTCATCTTCTTTTCGCTACGTATACTTGGCGTTGGTGGCAATTTACTCACTAACGATACATTTTGTTTTAAATGAAGGCAAACATATGCCATCATTGTTGACACCGCCTTCAGCGGACCCGGCAACCATTCTTAAAATGCCTTTCCGGCAAAACAAGAGAATGAAATAGCAGGTATATGACGATTTGAGTTTCTTCCCTAAACAGCCTATAAGCACCTACGCAACACAAATAGTTTTCAGCTTATGTTATAATATCAAACTAGTACTCTAATAAAAAAAAATTGGAGTAAATTAGAGTAGGGTTATAGGACACACAATTCCATAGCTATAGTTGATAGTGAAGAGAATGCCATGATGGAGTCCGCTCCATAGTATGTCATTTAGCCGAGCCCTCCTAATGGGAGGACATCCCAACAGTAAATGGGCTTTATCCCTCCTTGTTCGGGATAATGGACTGCTCTAATGTTTATTGGACATCGGAGCTCTGATGAGCTGCGCCTACCTTCTGTTTGTGGCATCTGTTTGTTTTGGATATTAGCTGCCATCCACTGTACGGGTTCAATAAGCACATTGCACTACCGTCAACTAGCTAAGAACTTGTATTTATTACTAATCAAATTTATAAAATAATCTTTATCAGTAATTTTTCATTGATTCCTTGCTTTAGAACTTATTGGTTTATTGTCGTTCACATGTAGACTGGGACTTACAAAGTCCGATAGAGTTGCTCCCAGCAAGCTGACGGTCGTCCCTTCATGAGTACTTGGCACCTATAAGTATTGCGTACCTACAAATGATTGAAATATTGCTAGCCAAATGGTTACTATGCTTGTCTTATACGTTCATGACTAATGTACTAGCCAACTTGGCTATCCCTCCTCCATTAGATATCTTATAATAAATTGCTTAGAGAAAAAGGTGTTGGCATAATGAGGTAAATTTTAACGGAGTGTCGGTCAGGAATGAACGTATCAAAAGGTGAAGGCAGATGTATGAATTAAGTTGAAATGTGGTGTCCATACTTAACCAAAAGTGTATAAATGAGCTCACTATGATTTGGCCTGACAACAACGTCCTCACATATTCCAGATCAATTTTTTTTTTTTAAGCAGACTTTAAAAGTTTTGAAAGGTCGAACAGTCAAACAATATGAAAATGGCATAATACTTTTCACTAATAAAATTAATATGAAATACAATATTAATCGCAAAAAAAAAATAAATAGTTCCTCTTTTATTATTATAAAAATTAATACTCAAACAACAAAATTAGGAATAAAATATAACATTTTACAGTTATGTTGTAAAAAAATTAAGGAAAATATTTATCTTTCTGATATTTTTCATTACAATTAAATATTTTTGACATTAGTTGAGTTATTTTATTTATTTTCTTCCTATACAATACTATTTTTAACTGGCAATCCGATTTTTTAATTTTAATTTATCTTAACGATGAAAAATTCACTTTTATTTTTCGATTTCACATATAAACGTTCTATGGCCTATTACTTTAATTTATTAAAAATAATCTTTAATCTTTTTATACAATAGTAGCAAGGCCCAATGCAAAATTGTACAATTTACTTTATTTCTTTACCGATTCCTTTCTTTTTTTAAATTTTTATTCTTATATTAAATCATAAATCCGATCTTTAGAAGTACTTCAACATAAACATTTGCGTTGATATGATGAACTCTTTTTATGCGAATCTGCTAGATAACTCTGGTCCGTCACATTTGATATTTATATCTATATTGAAATATATATATTATCTTCAGTTAATTAAGTTTAGTCTAGAAATAATATGCTTTGAAGCTTATTACTCCTTCACTCAAGGAGAAATTAATTAAAATCCTTAATTAGTGTATAAAGTCATGCTCAGTATAACATAAAAACCACTTAGGCAAATTCCCAACATGATTTCGGGGCTCCTCGCAAATCTCAGACAAGATGAGGACTTTGAGGATACGACGAAGCACGCAGGAATTAAGCCTTAACTGCGAAAAGGGATTAACAATGTTAGTGACTTCGTATAGAAGAGATTAGGTTTGCCTTGGAGGCTCAAGAGCAGTGTACTGCGTAAACCAGCTTCAAGTTTATATATTCTGAGGCAAAATTTTATAGCTCAGTTTAAACTTTTTTTTTTGTTTACTGGTTAAAATAAAAAATTGGAACCACTCTAATAACATGATAATCGCAATAGTTTTCCTTCACATTTATTTTAAATTTAAATTCTTCATTATAAGGAATTGCTTCATTGAAAGGAAAAATTGCTACAGAAGACAACGATAAAAAAAAAAAAAAAAAAGAAAAGTAGTTAGATGTTTGGGGTTTATGTAGAAAACCAAAAGAAATTAATACTATTGTGATAATATAAATTATTATTAAAATTTCAGAATAATTGCTGTGTATTCATATTCCATAATTTTGGACTTTGGAATAGAATAAAAAAAATTGAAAATTTGTTTAATTTATATTTATTTATGATGAAACTGATTAAGATGAAACAGCGACCCACCTGCGACTATATCATAAATTCTACTTCTAAATATTTTTACTAAAAAAAAATTGATAAATAAATTTTAACTAATATACATATTGATTTATTTATGAATTCTCGAAGCGAGGAAATAGACGAATAGACGTGAATGAAATACAGAGAGGCAGTGTTGTTGAGGTGTGGGAAAGGGCATAAGGGTAAGGACATTTTTTTTTATATTGCGGAAAAGTGCAAAATCAGGAAGATAAAGAACCTTATAAGATATAGTTTATTTGTTTTTTACTCAAATAA
The DNA here is from genome assembly GCF_000696795.3 of Halyomorpha halys. Classification (NCBI taxonomy): domain Eukaryota; kingdom Metazoa; phylum Arthropoda; class Insecta; order Hemiptera; family Pentatomidae; genus Halyomorpha; species Halyomorpha halys. The sequence continues at coordinate 388,202 of NW_027107150.1, read as the reverse complement.
GGTTAAATTTTTTAAAACAAATTTTCCTGAAAACTTGGTCGTGGTAAGCATTTTTTTTTGTTAATATTACGGAAAAGTGAAAAACAGGAAGATTAAAAAAGAAGGAAAAATAAAATCGACTCCAGTTATGAATGAGCTTTAATGTTTGTATAGATTGACATTTTTACAATATTTTTTAACTTATCACTATCCGAACGTATTAGTTCGAAACTGTTAATGTATCAGGACAAAAAAAAGTTCTTTGAATATTTTTCTTGAATTTATCTAAGTCTTCAAGGATTATAAAAATATGGGGGGGAGGAAGTCAACTTAAGAAGAGGAGATAAAGCTTACAGTTAAAGCATAAAAGTTATAAGATACAGATTTTTTTTTTTACTCATATAAGGTTAAATTTTTTAAAACAAATTTTCTTTGAAACTCGGTCGTGTTAAGAATTTTTAAAAAAAATTTTAAATCCTGTAAAATTAATATATTTTTGACAGATAATTTCAGACAAATTACGTTGAACCTGTTCGTTTTATTACTTGTTTAGCCGAATGGTCTTTCTTACATTGTATAGGAGTAAATGTAGAATTTAAACTGAAATAGTTGGAAGGTATAAAGTTTGGGGTAAACGAAAGTAATAAAAAAGTATTAGGGTACTATGATCTTTGTATTGTAGTAGTACAAAGATTGTATTAAGTATTGTTTATGAATTCGGTACCTTAAATAAACGATACATTTTTTAAATCATACTCTTGATATGTAGACTTTCGACTGCCTGTGATGTGGTTATGAGATGATATTTATGAGATAATAAATACAAAATAATACAAAAATTTAATACAAATATGAGATAATAATAAAATTATATCTCAGGAACCATTAGACGTACAGTTCTCTATAAGCACTGAAATTAAATATAGTATAATATGCTATAAAGTAATTTCAAATATTTTTATTCGTAGGAGTAGCAGTTTTCGACTTATTTGCCAAAATGAAATGATTTCATATGAAAATTTATATTCATTTGCAAAAATCATGGAAACTACTACTCCAACGAAGATAAAATTTACCAGCTACTCTATAGTGCATTCAACTGGCATTAATTTTAGTGATGGTAGACATCTGTACATCTAAGGGTTATTGAGATAATATTTTTCATTAACCGAAAATTTGGTTTGAACAACTAGAAATCGATATTTTGTGAATTTATTTTGGCAATTATCATGAAAATTACTAGTCCTACAACTGACTTTATTAAACGTAAAAACAGCTTTAATTTGAAGGGACATCTATACATAGTTCCTGAGATATATTTTTCCCAAAATTAATGCACTACTACTGATTTTTCGTCATTTTGTTATGAATTTTTGTTTTGTTTTTAAAGACCTTTATCACGGTAACTATGGATTGAAAACAGCTCTGTTAGTACTCATATTTATGAAAATTTACTTACTCCTTCCATTTTAAATTAAATAAATACTCCTTTACTAGAAACCTAAGTTTTCTAGTGTTGTACGTTTTAAAAATATGGAGCTCCAAATAAAAAATAAAAAAAAATTTATAACCATTTTTTGGTCTCTGTTTTGGTGATTATAGATAATTTTCATTAAAGTAATAAAAAAAAAATTGAAGTGAAATAACTGACTTTTTTCTTCTAAGGCTCTCGTACTAGAAGTATCGATATTAATTTCGATTCGAAGCTTTAATTATAGTATCGGTACCCGATAGTATCAGGTGATTGATACTCCGGGCGTATCGGATGGAATGTCCAATAATTATTGAGAAAAAAAAACCAGTCAACCTTAACCATAGGTGTAGATACCAATACTGTTGTTGCGACTTGAACCATCCGACGGTAAAAAAAAATAAAATAAAATAAAGTCAGTGTCGCATTGAATGAGAGTATCCCAAGTATTAAAGAAAAGTACCGGCATCAAAGAGCATCGGGACTGTTGAAACCTTGGGTTTTGTAACTCTATTCTCAACTCTGATCACAACCATATCTTTTTTAAATTTGTTTTTCATGAACTAATATTTTGATTTGTATATTCCAAAGTTTATTATTCATTTACTTTCTCATGCTATTTGTTTGTGGACTTTAGAAAATAAAACTGAGGTAAGACTTTAATTAGAAATAAAATCGCTGTGTAATTTCCAAATAATTTGTATTGAAGTACAGTGAGTACAATAATTCGACCGATTGTATTCAGATTTATTATGTTTCATTTGAGTATATCATTTTATAAAATAGTAAATTTTGTAAATTTTTTGCATAACTTACCTTCCGTAAACACCCTACGAAATTGTTGTGCACTTTTGAGCCGGACAGCTTAAGTACGTTTTCAGCACCTCCAACGTAAGCTCTTGAGGACGATAGCATTGTGAAGGTACCAGCCGTGTTGGAGTGTTCAGCGTACACGCCGTCCACAACTAGTGATAACTGCGAAACATAAAATATATATATTTATTAGAGTATATAACAATAACATCAATTAATAGCAATAAATACAAGACTGGGTAGATTTATTTTTATCTGCTATCATAATTCATTTAACATTATTAAGGCCTTAATTATTACCAAAGCCGTTACCATTACCGTGTAAATTATAACATAATTGTCGTAGCTGTACTGTCGTACTACTATATTTTGTGTAAAAGTTTAGAAGAGTACCAAAAATATCGCATCAAAAATAACTAAGATAGGCCTCGACAGTGAACTGACACACATCATAACGCTAACCATGTATATTTAAATTATAACTTCTATGCCTTTAAATATATATATATTTTAATTGTAGACAGCAGAAAATTGCCACCGTAGAACAAACAACAAGTCACAAATAGTACCAGAAATTAATAAGAATTAAACGGCGTTGAACAAAGTAGAACGAACGGAGATATCCCAAGTTGTTGCAGCACAGATTTATTTCCTTTTGTCATTGAAAACAAAACGTTTTTGGATAAAAACATTTAATTTCGTTGATAAAATTGTAGTCTTATGCAAAAAAAACCTTACAACATTACCTTATGACTACTGCACCTATGATCAAGGTTCAGAACTTTTAAGGAAGTACTATTTCAATCAACGGATTATGGATTAATTATTTAATTGAAAAAGATGGTCGGGGAGTGCGGTCGAAACGTCGGCATGTATGACCATTTTTTATGAACCCCCCCCCCCCCCGATCTTCTCCAATTATTAATCTACGGTCAACTATCTACACATCGTTTTGTAAGGAGGTGTGATTTCTTCACGATTACGCCTAACCGTCAACGTTTCACCCTAATTGCAGATACTTACTTTATAGAGGCTGAATGCGATTTATAGAAGTGAAGATGATGAAGGTCTCATATTCCCAGAATCCTCCTAAAGCTGAGGCTGATGCTACAAAATACATACCGGTGTCCAACAAGATTGTTTTTGTTTTGGCTTCTCTGTTAACGATTTCTTTAATGACCAACATCATGATCATTTCTAACCAGGGTACCTTCCTATTTTAACCATAGTTATGTGACTTGTTTTCATTCCGTGGGTCCGCTACAGAAATAAAAGTAAACACCCGAGGCCAGATTCAACCGGTGTCACTGTAATCCAAGTTGACGCTTTGACTCCCTCGGCTACCAATGACCCGAACCTCATTGAGGACCTATATAGCCACATAGTAGGAATGCTAAGATTTATTTTTCAGGGCCGCCGCGAAATAAATATTGATGTTTTTGGTTGGAATCGAACCCACAACTAATGAACAAATTGCTCTTAGATCCTCCAGTTATAGCTATCAGGTTCTCTAAACAAACAAGATTTAATTAAATTTTATTTTATTTTTTTAAATAAAACTAATTGTTGTGAGCACAGACCTGTAAAGCCGACGAGTTTCAATAAAGATATATTCCATAGATCATATCTAGTTTTTAACTTGAGAGATGTACTACATGTGTAAAGCTCAGACCGTGAATCTGAGGTTAGATATCGATCCCTTGTGAAAATATTTATCTAACTGTGTACACAGTCCGACCTTGAGAGAATTATTTAAGGAACGTCATAGTTCCTCTCAAGCGAAGATAGACAAATAAATAATTTATTCTTTCTGTGATATATGTTACATTTTAAATCCTTTAGCATGCCAGGAGTGGTTTTTCTTTTTGAGGCTTAATCTTTTTTGAGTTTTAAATCCTAAATAATTTTACAGCATTTTTTCACAGTTATTAAAATTGAGTTAATTTGATTATATAACATAAAATATGAACAAGATAGATCCACAAAAAGAGCCGGAAATATAGTAATTACTGTTGGATTTATTAATATGTATAAAAAAAAAATGAAGGATCAGGGGTGCATTATATAGTACATAGTAGCAGTATAGAGTACATAGTAGAGTAGTATTCTCACTAGACCAACGGTTGTGTAAGGAGGTGATTTGGTCAAATTCCATTCATTCATCACGTTCTACTGCCAAATTTTTCCCCAATTAAGATTACCCACTTTATGAGGCTGGGCGAACCCCAAAGTGCTTTTAAACCCACAGGGTTGGCTTATGAGTAACAGAATAAATATTTATCTGTCATAGCCGGATTCGAACCCAAGTTTTGGAAGTTACTACCTCCTTCCTGCTCCTATATATGTGAGATGATTGTAATAGGCAATTTGCATCGTTGAAAATAATTCAATTCTTTTTTTCTTTTTTTTAAATATCCATTATTTGTATATACCTGAGTAACCACAGAAAGGAAATGTAGTTTCTGTGTGTGAATAGGATCCACTGTATATGTGGAAACAATTTTTTTTAATAATTGTTTTTATAAGTAAACTGTGATCTAAATATTTACCACCTTATCTCTCTTTCGATGCCTAACGTAATTTTCCGACTAAGAAATGTTTTATACTCTATTTTAGGGACAGCATAAGCCTACTTTGAAATTTTCAATTGCTTAGCTAATCACATTCAGTTAACTTTTATTACGTTTTATTGAGTTTCAATGATTTTACTATTTTTAAAAGAGTGAGGGAGAAATAATCACGGGTAGGCACAAGTAACGCATTATAAAGTGTTATAAATATTACTGTTTAAACATACAAGTGATATACTTTTAAAAAATTGATGAGCGTTAACATAAAAGAAAAGTAATGAAATTATGAGATTAATATCAGAATCGTCTCTAATGTTATTATATGATATAATGTTTACACATAGTAAAAATATTTAAATATAAATACAAATCCTCGCATACTGCTTTTTTATCGGTTGTTGTTAATGGTTCAGTGACTTTGTAACAACTCATAAAAAACCCGTATCTAGATTTTTTCCGACCAGTAAGTAAAAAATGAATAAATTTTCCATGTATAATAAACTGTGGAGTTTAAGAACTGTTGTAAATTGTATTTTATCTGATGTACATAAACGCCATGTTGCATTGTCCTTATCAAGCTGAATGGTGGAGGGAGGGAGTATGGGGAGAGAATTGTATGCATGTGGTGGGTTCAGCTTTTTATCCGGTTCCACATATACCAGGGAATTATTACTTGAAAAAAAAATAACCATCAATATTATTTTTATATAGTATAAAACATTTCTTTGAATTTCTTTACACTGTTTATTTTATCTCTATTAAACATTGAATTTAAGATATTTCGGCTGGTTAAAACAATATTTGATGAATATAGACTTCCATGAATAAGGCACCATTTTATGCCGGATTTTATATTCAGTGGCATTTTTTGGTCAGCCATATTAAATAATAACACGCAAAACACCCAAGCACTTGCTCTTCAGGGGCGCTGACATTCGGGCAACCCAAGAAATAAGTCTTTCATTGAAAAATAAAATCCAAATGGAACCAAAGTCCACTAAGCAAATTAAAAACTACTAAAAAACCTAACAATCATGCGCCACACCAAACCGTTCCGATCGCAAGGAGGAGGTCAGAATTGAGAATAGGACATACTAATATAAATTATTTATATCTGATCAATAAGCAACCACTACCAAAATATCAATATTACAATAGTACACATACAGTAAACCACATGGTCCTAGAATGTCAGTATGTATACTGCGGATTTAAGTAGATTAGGTAGAAGTAGCACTAGGAACTGGTGTATCTGGATGATTACGAAAAAAAAAGATAAAATTCATAATGTTTTTTTAAGAAGGAATAACCTGATAAACGAGATTTAATATGTAAATCTAAACACACGCATTCAAATAATTAACTGTCTCAAATTTGAAGAGTTCAGAATCTTCAGACTGAAATAAAATGATAAAATAATAAATAAATAAAATAAAATAAAAATTGAAATATCAAAGGTATTAGGAAATTAAATAAGAAGCCTGGGTGTTGATGACGATTATAGTTTTTTTAACGCGCAAAATTAAGGATAATAAATATGTGTTTCTAATAAAAACGGTGTCTAAAAATTAGGGAGTGGCATAATCTACTTTCTTCCAATGGAAAACTTAAGCAAAAAGGAGAGGAGTTGACAAGGCCCTTAGAATATAGGTTTAATTGAGATTAATATTAATATTAACCTTATTGTCATTATGATATAAACTGAAACAGCTGGTGATAAGTTCAGACTGTGCCACCCCGCCCGGAGATCCTTGGTCAGATGCCGTTACTGGAATTTTTCTGTGCCTAGAGAATATGCCAGTGACGTCTTCTTGGCAAAACATTTTATGAATGAGCCGTATCTGGAGACGCCTATAAATAACTGATAATAAACTAAGTAATTCGATATACATACTAGATATTGAGGAAGGCACACTCCCTTACTCCGCTTTTTCCAACTGTTAATTATTTTTTAGTTACATTTCGCTATTGTTCAACATAAACTGGCATTAAAATGTTAACTAAAATTTTACTTTTCACCAACAGTGTAAGTCCCGTCTTTTCTGACAGATGGGGATTTACTTACAGAATAACTCGCTTTTCTAACTATAGTGAGGGATCAAGTTTTCATTTCGTGGGACCGCCAAAAATAAAAATCAACCTCCTAGGCCGGATTCAAACCTGCGCATTTGCAGTTTCTAGGCTGCCAAGACCCACTCTTTAACTTTCGCAGCTGCAGACAGCCCACAATCATCGTTTTTACTTCATATTTCCTGGCAGCTTACCCATCCCATTTTCCTTCTTTCTTCAAGTTCAAAACATTTACCACAGCGTAAGAATGGCGCGAATCCCGTGTCTCTGATGAGGAGCGGTATTTGTAAGTTTTAAAATATCATTAAATCATCGCGTAAATATCAGTGAACAAGACTGTCACTAAAAATCGTTAACATGGCATTTTTATTGTTACTGGTTTCAAAATGTGTTTTTAATCACTCAATATTATGATAGTTACGTAGAAAGAACTGTGTAGTAAGGAAATTAAAATTATTTCACTCAAAATGTAAAAAGAAATATCGATTATATTTCCACTCTCCACTTTTCAAATAATAAATTAAAAAGGCTCGAATCGGTGGGTACAAAGAACTGTTACATGGAAAGAAGACGTGATTATTTTTTAATTTATTCAACCATTATCTTTAAGACTGAAATAAAGTCTTTATGTAGTACAACTATTATTATACTAATCTATGATATAATATTATATTATAATAGTGTAGGAAGCGGTTGTCAGACTGAAGATATGTTTAAACCTAAATATTAACAAAATGTTAGTGATGTTTAGTTAATATATTAATGCCTACAGTCTATTGTTATTAACACAAAAACAAAAAAACAGTCGGAAACAACTTAAGAAGAGTATTAAGGTTTAGAATTATTTCTTTCCCCCAAGTCTAAAACTATTGGCTTTTAATGGTTTATCAAAGATATATTTTTATCGAATTAATTTTGTTTACTATCAGTTTAATTATAGCCATCTTCACATATAGCTCATTCATAAAATTTGTCACTGAGAAGAAACCTCACTCACATGCCTCTTCGCTAAGCAAGAGGAAATTCAAATAACGGTAGCCAACCAAGGCCAAAAAAAAAGAAGAGATTATAAGGTTAGAAAAAATCCAAGCCCTTAACGACTATAATTGATCCGGAATTGAGTTATATCAAGCGAGTTAGGGGACCTTGATTCGCTTAGGGCAGATCTGATGAGCGGGAGTTTTTGTGAGCAACATTCCTTATCTCTAATGTCATTTCTTCTCTTAGCAACTAAATTTAGGGTTAAAAAATGAGTTGACTCACCCTGCAGAAACTTGTCACGGCTGAGATCTGAAAAAAAGAAACAGAAATAATTAAAATGTATAAAAAGAGTAATTTTTTAAATAATAATTACTGGGGATAACTGGCTAGACAAGTATATAAATCAAAACCTTTTCTGGATAATATAGTTAATTATTTGTATTAGATTAATGTTTTCTTATAGCATAAATATGTGCTTTTTTTTACCATAACCTTCTTTTAATCTACAATAATTTAAATATTAAAAATACATTTAAAAATTTGTTAATTGATAGATAATATGAAATAAAAATGCTATTTTCGTAGATTTAATTTAATTAATATATCCAAAATAAATTAAAAATGTTTACTATAAACATGAATGGTTTAACTACGTGAGATAAAATATTTAATATTATAATGGTATAGATGTTTTTAGATAACAGTTGAATTAATATTTTTAATATCTATATAGGTATTTGTAAAAATTAATCAACCTAGTAAAAAAAGAGGTTATACATAAAAGTTAAGGAATACTTATATTTACATATAAAATAATAATTTAAAATATTAGGTACAAAAGTTCAGAATTATGGTAAGAGTATAAAAGAACTTTTTATATTACTGGAAATATCTAGATTTTTTTTACTTCAACAAATGCTGTTTATATGTAACCCCTTTTATTATATTTTATTAGTTGTCTATCACTAATTATGTATATAATTTCTCGAATTTTCTGATAGAAAAAAGTTGAACAAAGTAAAACGAAATTAAACATTTTTAGTGCGTAGTTCAGAAAGTACAGGTTTTTTTTTCTTTAAATTACTAATCGATTCAACTCTTTATGAAGAATATGAAAAAAATATTACAGATTCTATTAAAAGATTTTTATTTACTAAAAATCATAAATACGTAATAAGGTTTTTTGTAAAGTACGTCTATTTTTTTATTTATTTATTTTTTTTTATTGTTTTTATCTTCATCTGATACCCTTAAATACATTTTTATAATATTATGAATTTTTCAACTTGATTTATTTAAAATTCCTTTTCTTCAGGGTATGATTACTCGGTTAGTCGTCCATTACTCTTCTTAATTTCGTCCAATTCCTACGTTAATACAACTGTTGTTAAGCTGAATGTCTCCTCTTTTAACCTACATTAAATTAATAAAATTTCATATAAGGATGGTTTAAGTGATCCATTTATTTAACTATAAAACATTCAAGGAATGAAATTTTGAGCTTTTGTTTATGTATTAACATTGTTAGTATGTTTGATAATTGAAATTGCCAGCAACATTGTATACTTAAAAGCAATCATTTTGGCAAATCATTATGATAATGGATAGATAAATTCTCAAATTTAAATAAATAAAACTATTGATATCAAACTTTTTATTGTGTTTATTCAATATTATCCTCAAATATAGCTTTTCCAGATCGGCTAATATTTATATATATAATGATTGCGGTAATTTTCAGGGGTGTTAACGGGTAACGTAAGAATGGTTGACGTTTCAAGTAAAGGGTTGTAAGATAAAAAAAAAAAAATTCATTTCGGATATTTTGTTTAAAAACACCCTACTCGTCCATAGAATTCAATTTAAAGATAATCGAATTGTATTGGAAGAGATCTTAGCCATCTCTGCCTCCCACTGTCAGTGAAGAAGAGATGTACAGAGATAAAGAATCAATGCTTAGGGGGAAACAAGTTCTATGACCTGGCGACCTCTTTTGGCTCGACAAACAAGGCAATGAACTCCGAATAGTCACAGATTTTTTGTGTATTCAGATATTTGAGGTTTATTGATAAAGTGTTAAGGAATAGTAAATAAAGAAAAAAACACTTACAATACGTGTTTGTGTACATATTGTACATATACATATACAAGTGTTTGTAGCCAAATTGTTGACTATGAAAGAATTAACCAATCAGGACTAACGACAAATA
>NW_027107150.1:364430-378058 GCF_000696795.3 Halyomorpha halys | reverse complement strand
GTTATGCATCAATGGTCAAAAAATCTGGAGAAAATATTAATGATACCAAGACTTTTAGAACTTTCATTTACAAAAAAAATGTATATATTTTATCACTTGTTTCAAAACTGGAAACTTAAAGAGGATTAAATTCTGCTTGTTAGGCAGCGATTAGGTTTATGGAACATAATATCAATGACGGGAAGTATAAAAGTTTCAATTAAGTGTTAATATCAAATCCAAAGTGCAAAACTAATGGTAGAGATAAACTTATTACTGTACAAGTTATAACTTTATCTTGTATATGTCAATATTATACAATGGCAATACATTATGATTAAAATTAAATTAGAAAAGTTTTAATTAATTTAATAGAATTTTTATACTATGTAATAAAATAAAATATTGGTCAAAATTAATAAAAGTGCCTTGTTGCTGGGATATAAAGTTTATTATCTGAGTAGGAGAGACTACGCTTATATATTGTGAGGAAAAACCGGGCCTAAGCCTAGAATATTCAATGAAATTTAAATGTAGAAGCTTCTAAAAGGTTCTCTAAATTTTTATTTTTATTTTTAGGAGATATTTCAATTCTTTTGAGAATAAGCACTGTTCTTAGCATAAAACTAACCATCTTCGAAAACAATCAACACGTGCAATTTAATTTTTAAAAATCCAAAAAAAAGCTTTGAAAATAAATTCTTTTTCAGGTCAATTTTAGGGAAAATACAGAATTGTTTTATTGTCTTTCAATAAACCCATTGCGTTGTTTTATTTATAACTTATATGTCTTTTATTTTTTATTTACTTGTTAATGATTATTATCCTATTTAGTGACCTCATATAGTCTGGGAAGTAAACAATAAATTATTATATTTTTTATTTATTTATCAATTACATGGCAATATAAGTAAACATTTTAATCATTAAGTGCTATAAAACATATAATGCTACAATATTTTTTTATATTTTTCAATATTAATTATAATATTTCTTCTGTTATTAATCGATACCTATTGTTTAATATTGCATCTTTTTTTTTAAATGATTTAATAACATTTTTAGTTAGACTGAGCTTATATTGTGGTTAGTGGATACTAAGTACTAATATATACCTAATATTTATACACATTACTGTTTTTTCATTTTTACATTATCAGCAATATGTAACACTGAATTTACATTTATTAAAAACACACACACTAGAAAATTACTTTGAGCCCACAACCAGACAAAAAATCTTAAAATGTGCCTACTTCCAGCAAAGGTCAGGGGACTCCTGGGTATCTCAAGTGAATTATCTTGAGTGGAACGAATCTATGGTGTACAATCTACGTCCACTTGCTCGATTGAATAAATTTAATTAATTCTAAGTTTCCGTTAGTTAAATTTAAACACTATTTATTTTATATGTTGTATATGTCCTTTAATAATTCATATTATTAAACCATATTCGATAAATGAAGTAATATAAAATAGCTACATTTATGTTAATAATTTAGCTTGTGCAACTAATTGCACTCTATAGTTATTGTATCATTGATAATTGACTTCACCACAAACAATTTAATAATTTAAGACACATATAATTTTCTTTGTGACTTTCACGTTGTATATCCATGATCAACCTTTAATTTTAAACAAATTACCAACTATATTGTAGTAATTTACATTTGTAGTGAGAATGGTTGAAACATACTTTTTTACTGCTTTTGATGCATTTTAAGAGGAGTCTGAGAAAAATAAATATGACTGATATAGTGCTTTAATTATAGTATATAACAGATTTGTGTCTTCCCTTAACTTATTTATTTATTAAATTATTTCTTTTAACTTATCTATTTATTGAAGTATTTTAATTAGCCTTTTGTTTTGTTTTTTCCTAAATCTATATGTTTCTTGTTAAAATTTATTCGTTTCTTTGTATAAAATGATCTACTGCGGTGACTATTATGTCTTTGGTTTGACTTAACATTGCTGCCTGAAGATAATTTTTTTTAACGTTTTAAACGTATCGAACTTGGATAGCGGATCACTGGAAAGGGAAGGTCTGGGAGAGTGAGATAGGGAGAATAAAGTTGTCATGTTAATAAAATAAAATTCTTAAATGTAATGAAATTGTTAAATTGATAAAAAATAATAAATAAATAGAATAAAATTAAATATTTGTACTTATTATTTGTAGTGTTTATATTTGTAGACGAGTATTGATTGTAAAGGAAGAAAAACTGTTATATCATGTAAATATATGTATTGTACATTAGTTTGATCATAGATTGCTATGCTGACGTATGACTAACCCGTTGTTTTGTAAGTAGTAAGTTAGTCGAGTCTGAGACTGTTTAGGAGTGTTTGCCACCACCTTTTTGAGCGTCTTGTTTGTGTTTGTGTCTGGAATAGTGTGTTATTTCAGTGTTGAAGTCTAACACAGAATTTGCTGTGCCTCTGTGAGATGAATTCTGCCATTGTCGATAGTCCAAGTGTCGTATGGATGTAGTCAGTTTTCGCTCTTAGTAATGAAGAATGCTTTACTATATGTCTGAGGATACTACTACTGAACCTGTCGGAGTTTCTTCGTTGTTGTGGGTGCTATTTTAGCCAGCCTAGGAGCCTAGTACAAGAGCCGAGAAGAAAAAAAGGCAGTTATCTCACCCCAATTTTTGATTACTTTAATGAAAACTAGGTATAATTACTAGTCAAAATTGATGAGCCTGCCAAGTATAGGTAGGGGGAATAAAAAATGGCGGCTGTTTCAAAATCTTAGAAAAAACACTAATTTTTCATTCGGAGCTATGTCTTAAAAACTACCAACAACACTAGAAAATCTAAGAGAACATTATTTAAAGAAGAGTAAATTTGCTGAAATATTAGCCCTAAAAGAGGTATTTATGTCCAATAGTTCTCCAGATATAGATTTTTAAAAAGTAAAATTTCTTAAAAATCTACTGAAAGATTAGTAGTTAGTTAATTTATTTTGAGAATTCTGTACCTCATGAACTATCTGACGTACAGATGTCTATTAGCACTCAATTTAAAGCTAGTTTAATGGACTATAAAGAAGTTTCTAAACTTTACCTTCGTAGGAATAGTAGTTTTCATGATATTTGCTAAAATAAATTGATTTATAGTTGTTCGGACAATAAGTTTGATTTATGAAAAACATCATTTCAGAAACCATAGAACGTACAGATGTCTGACAGCGCTCAAATTAAAGCTAGTTGAATTTACTACAAAATAGTTAATTATGTTTGTCTTTGTAGGGGTAGTAGTTTTTATGATATTGGACAAAATAAACTCACAAAATGTTAATTTCTAGTTGTTCGTATAAAATGTTGGATTTTTGAAAAAAATATATCTCTAGATCCATAAGACGCACATATGTCTGCCAACACTCAAAATAAAGGAAATTTAACTTACTATATAGTACTTTATGACACTTATACGTAGGGGCAGTAGTTTTTATGATATTCACATATGAATATGAATTTGGCAAATGAAAATTTGTCCGAATAACAATAAATCAATTTATTTTAGCAAATTTCCTGTAAACTATTACTCCTACGAAGATAAACATTATATACTACTTTATAGTTTATTAAACTAGCTTTAATTTGAGTGCTAATAGACATCTGTACGTCAAATGGTTTTTGAGATATATATTTTTCAAAATAAATTTACTATCTACTGATCTTTCAGTACGTTCCATACATTTTTATGAAATGTTGCTTTTTAAAAACCTATATTTCGAAAACTATTTAACGTAAATAACTCTATTAGGGCTCACATTTTAGCAAATTTACTCTTCTTTATATGACGTTCTCTTAGGTTTTCTTACATTTTAAGGTATAGAGCTCCGAATGAATTTTTTTTATCGCTTTGAAACAGCCGCCATTTTTTATTCCCCTTACCTATACTTGGCAGCCTCATCAATTTATACTATTAATTATACATAGTTTTGATTAAAATAATCAAAAATTGGGGTGAGATAACTGCCTTTTTTCTCCTCTTGGGCTCTTGTACTATCCGTAAAGAAGGGCCGGTCTAAGTATACTTTTATAAATTATTGATGTGAGGCACAGATAAAGATGTTAGCACTTGATTAAACCTGTCAGTTTTAGCCAGCTTTATTTTCTAATGGCAGTAGGGAGCTAGTGTCAGGTGTCTGCCGAGTGTACCCTGTGCACTACACTGCATGCCGGTCTGTTCTCGTACTCTGTTACCATATGGACTTTAGGAAGAGGACGCTTGTTCTTCTGGAAGAAGAATATAACAGTCAGTCTTCTTGGGATTAACTGTAATATTCAGTCCTTCCAGTGTCTTGTTGATTTCCGTACAAGCCTTCTCCACCTACCGCAGATCTGCCTCAGCACTCATCGATCTACTGTAGATAGCTATTAGTAAATCTATATGATAAAGAGGACAAGTATAAACTCACCTCTTGTACCCTCCTGTGTACGGTCAGTTTGTGCCACTGGTTGTCATCAAAGCGAACCCTCTTTGGCTTGATCTGCAGCTCCAGCTTCCCGCTTCCGAGGCTCATGCAGAGGAAGACTCCACCTTCTCGGATACCCAAGTTCAAGTAGTCATCTCCATCACCTATAAATATATAAAAATAAAAGAGTTTTTTTATGTACTGACTTTATTTATTTACATTTTATAAACTCAAAGACATATAAAAATTGTTTGAGATCACGGTTCTATGGTGAGCAATAAATTGACATATTAAGTTAATAAATTGTATAGAAATATTTTTATCACAACAGAATTTTGACCTGGATCTTGACTAAAATGAATAAATAAGAGATGAAGTTACCACTCACGTATTCACTTTTTATTAACCGCTAAGCGTTTTTGAAATCGTATGAAAGGAAAGTTCTCAAGAATCATAATCTATAGAATAAAACCCGTCTGTATTGTGGTATTGTTAATACTGTATAGGCCCTGCACCATTTTTAAGGTATCAATTGGAAATTTAGAGCTAAGTATGGTGGTCCTTTGTCTACATTTTAAGTTATATCAATAGAAAATATAAGGTTAAAACCTTTTCAAACCTTTTATGCTAAGAATATTAAAACCATCTAATGAAAATACTACTTGAACAGAACTCATTTAATCTCAGTTATACTATTCGTTTTTCATTGTTTGGTCAAATTTTGAATCTTACCATAACAGTTCCCACCTTTAGAGTTTCCCAATCATTTCTTTATTTTGGTTTACGATTAAGAGTTGCAACCTTAGAGTCGTACTACCGAAATCAAATGGGGTTGTTCTAAATTAAATAATAATTTAAATTAAATATTACAAGTATTTTTTCCTACAGGAGAGATAACGGAATTATCGTCCATTGAAATCGAAATCTTCATTTCTTTCAATATTATTTTAACAGTCGACAAAGATCAAAGATATTAGTTTCGCCTTAAGGGAATCGGAAATGTTACTTATTTTCTTTAAAATAATTTTAATGTATTTCTCTTTCTTCGTTAGTTTTTGATTGTTTCAATCCTAGTATAATTATCACGTGTTTGAGTGTAGACAAAACACTTATTGTATTAAAAATAAACATTGAGAACTTTCGACATTCTCGTTTTTTTTAATTATATTTTTGCTTGTATATAACTATTTTATCAAAAAAATAATAAACCTTAGGTCTTCTTATAGAAAATTAAAGACCTTTTATTTAGAACCATTCGTTTGGGATTGGAAGATGATGTATGTATTAAAATACTGATGTCCGATTTAATTTTCAGAACTTAGCACCACGGTACAATATAGTTTTGTTCATAAAATGAAATAATTAATTTTATTTTATTCGTAAAATTTTTGTTTTTTCCCCTTTTATGATGGTTCTCCAATGTGTTGTTTCATTGACGTTTGGATAATGGAATCGTACCTTCAGGTATTTGTTTATTATTCTTATTGTAAAAAAATTAAAAATTCGTTCATTTACACTTCTTTTTTTAATTGTTATTTTTTTAGATCTTTTACACTTAGAGTTTTTCTTTTCTTTTATATTATGTCTTTGAACTATGTGTGTAGTTCTTTACGTCCTCACCTAGAGAGTAGGTATGGTGCATGGATCAGTAAAGAACGGACAACACAACAGAGAAAATCGAAAGAAATCACAATAGTAATAAATATATTTTAATTACTGAATAAAATATGACAAAGTGTTTGAACCGAAAATTCTAATAAAAAGTGAACACTAAAGAAATATTTTAAAGACGTGAAAGTAGAAAATTAATTATGAGAGGTATAAAAACTAGAACTAAAAAATATAGTAACTATAATGTAGAAAGTTATGCAAAATTAACAGTATAAAATATTATTAGGTTTTAAAAAAATGAATATTGTCTATTAAAAAAAATATTAAATATTAAATTCATGCAAGTAATTAATAATGGATGAATTAAACTTTGTAATTACTTTAATAGAAAAACACCTAAACATGAACGGATTGTCTAAAACATCGGAAAGATATATTTTTTTTTAATAATTCAGAAATATTATAAAATATACGTTTGAAGTATGAAGGTAGCTAGCTAACTAACCCATAAAGAAAAAAAAACAGAAAAAATAAAAAAAAAATTGACTGAAAAAAGTTATTTTATTTAATATAAACTCTGCTAGATGAAATAAGCGCGATTTCACCAAGCACACCAAAGCAGCTCATAAAGTTTAATACAAATTTAAAAGTACTTTCGATATGTATTGTATATTGAACCAACTAAATTTACCCAATACAGAATCCGTGAAAGCCCTCGAAATGTAGTTAAGCAGTAATGACTACAGAGGTACATTTTGCCGTACAGACCCCGGCGGGGATATAGGAAGGAGGCAGTAGCAAACCGAGTATTGTGAGCGCTAGATACGTGGCTCGAATGGAGTATTGCCCAAGAAGGTCGGTCTCTGAAATCCAAGCTCCCTGCTCTGCATTCCACCCTCTTCGTCTTGCTCTACAATAGGGCTGGGTAAACAACCAATGGCTAGCACGTCCTCTCGCTTACCGTCTCCTTTAGTCCGATAAATAGAGAGAAAGTTCTACAAACCTCTAGATAAATAAAGTATCAACAATATTATTTTCAATACTGACTTAGGTCAGAGAAAAAAATAGAATAAGTATAGCATGGCTTGAGGGTGTTGAAGATTACATGAAAAAGTCGAAAAGTTAAATTGTTATAGACATAATAATAGTCAAGTTTAATAAACTTAAATTTATTATTATTTTTTGTTCTTGTCTGTTATTTTTATCTGGATTATTATTTTATTTAAATTTAACTTTACTATTTTTAATTATAATCGTTCATGGTTATATAATAGGGGTGCCTCTTACACGAGACTATACCTCTCCCAATATCAACTTTTAAAAATTAACTTACATACTGTTACAATCATGTGAGGCCAACCAGAGCCAATCTGGTAATAACGAAATATAAAGATAAATATAGTATATTAAATACAGTATAAATATCGTAAACTTAAATATAGTTTAAAAACAAATCACAGACCATATTAAGGTTTAGATATAAAAAATAATTGAAATGTGTTTTGAACAATCATTTTGTGTGTCAGTCGATTTCTAGTCAGTGCTTTTCTAGAAGCGGTAAAGAATTTATTTATTCTTTAATGAAGTAGAAAAACGGCAGTGGCTCCGAGACCTATTTTAAACAGGCTAATGCATTTCTAGTAATGGGTCTAGTGTTCTCACTCCACTCAATTCCAGTGACGTGGCTGGGAGAGAACACTGGGATTCCGGAACCCTGCTTCGCCATCCACATTTGGGTGACAGTGGGGTTCCCTGTGCCGAACATAAACATTGTAAATATGTTCAAGTAGTTTTACTTTATTTTTAATTTTTTACTTTAATTGTTTTCTTATTTTGCTATTGTTTAATTCATTTATCCGTACATGTTTATTTACAACGTGTATATATTTAATTTTATGATTATATTTCATTTTAGTTTTTACTACCGAATAAATATATTAATATTTTTTTTGCCACCTCCCCCTTTTGGTTTTAACAGGTTTTTAGCGGTAGTGAGATATTATATCTACTCTAAACTCGTATTACTTCAGCCAATAAGTTACTTTTTTAGGATTAAAATTTTCTTATTACAACTTAAGAGAAAGATATAAAACATATACCGAATAATGTTCCTTTTTTCTTTTTCTCATTCCCATTTTTTATAGATTTCCAGACTCAATTATGAAACTCATTAGAAAACTAATTTTGTTTTTCTTTTGTCTTTTTTTCTAATTATTTTATTCAAATTTTTGTTTCAATTACACATATCCATTTAAAAAATAAATAATATATTACGTAGTAAGTTTAATACTATATAAGTATAGTAGTAGTAAATTCATTTTATTGAATTTTTTTAAAAACGAAAATTATGATTAATTTTTTCCAAAAAATAAATGCTAGAATTTGTGAAAACAAAAATTATCACTTCAATATTTAAAACAAATTCTTTTCAGATTTAAAAAAAATACATTTTCAATTTTTTTAATTCTTTAGGGATCAGATGAATATTTTTGATTCAGTACTCTAGGATACATATATAAATGATTGATATTTATCATATACAAAAGTATGTTATAATAGTAACGATATTTTCATTCTAATATCGTCATCATCATTCAACGGACCTCCTTTTATCAGTAACAAATGATAATACATACAATAAAACAAAGATATATGCATCATACGATAACAATATAAACGTCCTTTGTTTTAAAATAAACTGATTTACACGATGTAAACAGTGTTCTCATAGGATAGAAGAGGAATAAATGATATTGTTGTAATTTTATATTCAACTGTTATTACCTTTTTTTTTCTATTTGTTTAGGTTCATAAATGCAGATTAGAATCCATTACTAACATTTTTAACTGTTACCACTAAATAATTTTTTAAAAAATAAATTAATGATCAAGTGTTGATTTTTTAAATTGATTTTAATTTTTATTAAAATTAATTTTTAAAAATCAAGGGAAAAACTTATATAAATTTATATTTTAAAATTTGGCCAGTCAAATTTGAAATATAAGAAATCCGTAATCTTTTTAAAATTTTATTTCAAGAATAAAAAAAAATCTATAATTGAAGTTCTTTTGAAATAAAAATCAATAGTTATAATAAGTGTTGTCAGATTATTATAGGAGTTTTCAAATCTATTGAAAAAATTTAAAAAAGGGATAACACTCAAATATGAAATTGTTTAAAAATTATTATGATATTAAATTCCTTGCTATGGAAAAACAAGTAAAACACAACAAAACAAAAAACAAAAAAACTCCGGATTTCGTTTTCCTCTTTGTTCCGATAATTATTTAATTAGTTTATCAACGTCAACTTAAATCAGGATAACTTGATGAACTGTTTGAATATTTATGATCCATAATGGATTTCTCTTTACCCATTAATTACAACCATGAAATACCTTTTAGTTGAGATCAAAAGTTTATAAAAGTTAGGATTGGAACGTTAATTATTAATTATTTAGTACTATGTATCTGCCGCTGGGATGCCAGGATAATTGCTTAAGGCAATTATCCAAATATATATTTATATTAATTAAAATCAATTGAGTCCTACCAATTATAATAATTGAGATTTCCTTTCCAGAGGCCCATTTTGTGTTTACCAATTGGTAACTAGCAATTTAAATACCTTTATATTTATAAAATATTGTTACCATTAATTATATAATATAATAAGGGGTGGTACTGGGTAATATAATAGTATATAAACTACATAAAGGAACTAAGTATTTATTTACATTGATTACATGAGTGCAATAAAATGATCCAATGATTCAGGTAAATATGGTTTGGCATAAAATATTGTTTACATTATAATTTATTTAATACATATCTGTGAATAGGTGCTGAGTTGGGTGATGCTTGTAGTGTGTCGTAACGTCTAGGGCGTGGGTGTCGTCTTGGCATAAGGGATGGCGTCCCAGGTTTGATAGGCCCTTTTTAGGACTTCGTCTCATCGAAGTGCATCCTGCTCTCTCTTCGGTCTTCATACTTCTGTGTTCTGTGTTGCTTTACTTCTGGCCCTACTTGTGCCAAAAAGGGGCGTCACCTTTTGGGAATCTTATTTCTTCATTGGCTATCTGTTTCCACGCTCACTAGGTGAGCGTCTCCCCTAGGCCCTGAGAGGGGGTGGGAAACTTTCTGACGTATAATTGCTTTCGGTCTCTACCTGACTTAATGGGTCCTGCTCCTTCGGCATGTGGTACCCACTAACCAGTTGGGAAAAACTGTGATACACAAATGTGTGAAAACTGTGGTATACAATCACAATTATCCCTGTGTGTGTTGACAGGTATCCGGGAGGACAGGTGTCGGTGCATAAGTGGCTAAATTATAGCATTAGTACAAAAACACAGGTTTTACCTTTCTCGGAAACTAGGATAAATATTATTTTTGTTTTAATAATGAACGATTTTTAACAGTGACTTACGGACTCCATGCAAGTTCACTGATTCTACAAAGCTATTCAATAAAAATTCAGGACTGCTTTAAACTTTGGAAAATAAAACTAAATAATGACAAATCTCAACACGTAACATTCTTGACACATGTCCACCAGTACACAGAGACAACAAAACGATTCTACAAACTAACTCAGTAAAATATTCAGGACTGACATTTGATCGAGGGCGACATGGAGTCTTCATGTGAAGCAGACGCGAGTAAACACTAAATTATCGCCTAAGCTCCGTTACTCCCTATTTCTCAGACGATCCGCACTGAAAATAAAACATATAAACGTACTTACTGAAACCTATTTGGACATTACAAATCTACGGCACAGGCAAAAAAAAAAACACATGAAAAAATTTATATGATATATTTCAGTAAAAACACTACGTCAGATTACACGATCATTGTGGTAAGTAACAGAATACTGCACACAGACTTACACATTCCTACTGTACAAGACCACATTAAAACATCATATAAGACATTTCATAATAAACTCTACCACCATACCAATAAACTAGTACAAGATATTGCAACACCTACCGAAGACTAAAAAGGGGCTGGATGAGGGATCTCCTTAGTTAACAAATGAAATCAAATAAACCGAGGAGGAGGTAGCACTGGGTGCTGGTATTTATGGGACTCATGCCATTTGTTTTCTCTTAATTTTTCAAGATATCACATTTTATGGTAGTCTTCAACCTGAAGATAGGTGCAAATAAATAAATTAAGGCAAAGAAGTAATATGAATTAAAATTTACTTAAGGTTTTTTAAAAATCTAATTAAAAAGGTTTTATAAAAAAATTTAATTAAAGTTTTTTAAATTAAGGTTCATTTTTAATATATGATTTAATGAATAAATCGGTGAAAATCAATCTTTATTTTCGGACACTTAGTCCCCTAAGAATAAGATTTAGGATCAGTTTTAGCAGCTTTTTTCTGGCTTCAATAATTTTTGAACGTGATTAAATGATTCTATAGAAATATTTAAATGAAATAAAATATGAACAAAGATACATATATATCTATGCTTATAATGTTTTCTATTATTCACAAGTTCACAGAAGTTTGATAGTCTAAGAAATGGATATATAGTTGGAGTTTGAATGAATTTAAGGTGAAAACTTACAGATAGATATGCGTATATTTATTATTTGCTTAATTTTTGGGTGCCATATACAACTACAGGGTTAGAGGCACCGTATTCTGAATTTCGTGGTTACATTTCTTGGTACAGCTTGTTCTCCTTTAGGAACTTAAACAAATTATTCCAATTTTCTGGCAGTAAAGCTTGACGTTGTCCCCGGAGGCCAAAAGACGTTCTTGATGATTCCAGCCGTGAACAGTGTTCCAGGATATGCTCCATCGTCCGGGTACATTTACAACTATAACATGTCGGTGAAGGATTTCTTTTAAGAAGTTGCTTGTGTGTTAATCTTGTATGTCCGATCCTGATGCATTGTTCACGGCGATTTTTGATGAGTGGCGGTAGAGGTTGTGTATCACCAAGTATTGTTTTCATTTTATTTGTTTCATGTACCTTGGACCAAAAACAGCACCATGCTTCCTTGCATTGGGTCAGAACCGATTTATGGGATGTGCGTGTAGAGTACCAAAATGAGGTAGCTCCGATAGCAAAGGATTTTTCAAAGGAGGCAGTTCTGTAGGTTGGGATATTGTGTTTGATAAGAGGATGGATAAACGTTGGGGAAGAAGGTCAATGATATACGAAGTTTTTTTGGTTATTACGGCATAGAGTTTAATGGAAATTAATACAAAAAAATCTAACAGAGTTACAAGTCATCTAATCAATCTAAACAACATAAAATCAGAGTAGAGGGATGTATATAAGAACATTAGAGCCCCCTTATTATATCGATTATTTATTCCATTGTATTTCAATTCCATTTTTTATCAAAGTATCCAATCCCATGATTCTAGCAATATTCAAGAATGTTAAAGTAAACATCAAAAGCAACCTAAAATGTTTTCATCATACTCCAACTGGACTCAACTTCCTTGATTAACACGCTGTATATCCTTATTAATTAGATTGAGATCTATTACAGACACGCCTTAGATCCGTTTCCAGTTTTGTATAAAAAAGTAAAGATGTGAAATTCCAGATCCTCAAAGTTTTTTATTTTAGCTAAAATAATTACAAATTACTTTTAAAAAATTGTAACAGTAAAATTTAACCTTTTATCGAGATCTTTTGACTTTACTTAGCACAGATTTAACATTTCACGTTTACTCCAGACCCTAAGTGGCTTTGCCACTTGGGTTCTTCCATTAGCTCAATCTTTATTGCCCTCTTTGTAATTACCCCACTCTTTATTGCGAGAAGTTATAACGATTTAGTCCAGCTAGGCTCATTGCATCTAATCTCATCATTTTTTTCAAAACACTTAAAACAGTAATAATCCGTTTTACAGGAACTAAACGATCTGGCCTCTACGCTCATTTTCGATGAAATGCGCGGTTTAATTCATCTTTATCAAATCAAAACTTAGATACTACGAATATGAATACTATGTTGTCTTGCTCCAACTTTCTGCAAAGATTTCACGGGAAAATACTAAAGAACCTCAAGTATTATAAACATTATATCATACAATTTTGATATCCAACAAATACATAACTTAAACTTTAATTTTCCCTAACAAATTGGTAAGACAAGTTAGCCAATACAGATTAATCTACTACTGCTAATGTAGGGCATATTCAAAACCTTAAAGAAGATAGTTCCGGAAGGATAAAACTATCATCCTAGACTTCATGGGATTGATTAAAGGTGTTTTTATTTATACGCTCGTCATTATATTATTTTGAAATTTTATTTTTAAACAAAATAGGTATCAAACACTGATAGTTTAAATATGAAACTTTATTTATTTATTGATATTTACAACTGTATAAAAAATACAAGTAAATTTGATCATAATGACATGATGATAATGATATCATACAACATGTAGAGAAACTACCCTGTAGTAGAACTCTAAAAACATTTTACAATATAAGGTCACGAGGCCAGCCAACCAGTATTTATTTTATATATCTAATGATTTTCTTTTTCTACAACTCACATGAAGAATACATGTTTGTTCTTAACAGGAATATTACGTAATATTTCACCGAATTTCCCTTTTT
>NW_027107150.1:344313-364085 GCF_000696795.3 Halyomorpha halys | reverse complement strand
TCTCTCTTTTCTCAGTCCGCCGGTGTTCCTCAAGGTAGTATCTTAGGTCCCATTCTTTATACGGTTTATACAGCTGAAATCCCAACTGGGTTAGGGTGGACACAGTCCTGACAACATTGCTGATGACACATGTATACTGTTTGTAAACAACGACCCAACTAATGCATCACAAACACTACAGGCACACATAACATCTATTGAAGAATGGTGTCAAAACTGGAGAATCAAAATAAATCCTGTCAAATCCCACCAGATCACCTTTACTCTCCTTATCCTTTCTAAATACTCCACTACCGCCTGTTGAACAGATTCGATACTTAGGACTCCATCTTGACAAGAGACTTACTTGGAATCCACGCACAAGACTGAAACGACAAGAAACTGCTCGTAGATTCCGATTGCTACAACACTTACTTGACAAACGCTCTAAACTTCCAATTTACTACAAATAATTAGTATACACTACGATAATCAGACCAATTTGGACATATGGAATTGAGCTCTGGGGCTACGACAAACCATCAAATTCCTCCCGCATCCAATCGTTACAATCCAAAATCCTACGTAAAATCCTTGATACTACGTTACAAATAAAGTCATCCACAAAGACCTTATCATCCCATTTGTTGCAGATTTGACCCAAAACAGATATGCGTCTTTTCATTCCAAACTCCCTAACCATCCTAACCTATTAATTCTTAATCTTTCATCCTCATCAATAATCCGAGGCGTCTGAAAAGAAGATGGCCACGGGACCTTCTAATTTAAATTAATGTTTGAAGTACCACCAATGGGTGTTTCCTTGCCAAGATTTTCAAGTGAATATGAAACATACAACTTATTTACCTATTGTATTATTTTGTACGGTTGTAAATTACATTAAATAAATAAATAAAAATTTGTGTAAAAAAAACATTGATATATATGCCATGAGTTATGACATACGATATGACATATAATGAACCTAAGTCAAACTCAACCTAAAAAAACAGTGAAGACAGTACTTTAAATAGAATAATTCAGTAGTTTTGAGTAACAATGAAAAAGTCTATCTAGAATAAGCTTGTTATAGAAAGTATTGGGAGTTATTTTTTTTTTACAGATGCATAGAATTCTTAAAGTGATTAGCTCTTTAATCATGGACAAACTTTTAGGCTTTTAATCAAAGTAGTTTTTTTAATGTTTCCATTAATGTCGAAAGTACTGAGCGAATTTAAGTTGATTCAAAACATAGTTCGTTAAGCTTTCCATGTATTAATATCATAAATTAAACAATGAAGTTGATTATTATTACAGGATTTAGTTGTTTTTACTATTTACTATTTTGAGTATTTACTACACGCTTTTGGATTTTTTACTGCTCGTTTTTTGTTTTGTTTTTTATTGCACAAAAATCCGGTCTCCTGGATCCATGGATAATCCATCATTTCTTAAAAGCCTCCAATGGCTTTCAATACCAGTGACGCGACTTTAAGAGATGCGCTGGGAAACTCTTGTTGTGCTCAGAGTTTCCTAGCCTAACTGTAAATATTTTATGTTTGAATGAATGTTAAGATGGAATTATTTCATTTTTTTTTTTTATTGGTATTATTATATTCCCTAACTTTTTTACATATCTATAATATTTCTATATTATTATTATTATATTTTTTATGTCCATTTTGCTTATTTTATTTATTTTTTCACTGTTTCATCCTGTATATATTCTATGAATGAACACAGGGCTCTAATATTTACTGTCCTAGATTGGGATTTATTATTATTATTATTCAATAATAAAAAAAAAAAGTTTCTTTAAAGAACTTTAAAAATGTTGAATGATTCAATTTCGAATATGCTAAATGGAGCTTTAAATTATAAACTAGTGCTCGGGGACTACCATCTGGAGGAGGCCTCGAGACGATAAGCACGAACCAGTTTACTTTAAACTTAGGGAGTTAGAGGGAGGGGGCCGGGGCAATGCAGGCCGATAAAATATTGAAGGAAGGGGGGCGGCCACTCGACCCGCATTCATTATTGAAACCATCTGCCCCCTCTTCCACCAGCGGGCTACGGACAATCCTTCCCATTTTAATACTTTTTGTTTCCTCCAAATTACTTATACATTTTATAGATCAAAAAGTAATATTAAAAGAAACAAGTGTAATGGATAAGAGTTTTTTGGCTATTGATCTTTGTTTTCTATGTAACATAAAAGACCAGTGATCACTGCGCAATATTTTATTTTACTTTTTGTATTTATATGAGTTATTTTATATATGGGTACATGTACATTATAGGAGTTGTACAATCAAATGAACATTTGAAATGTAAATAGTTTTGTACACAATTAGGTATACAATTAAGTATATTTAAAGCAGTCAGAAAATTACCATTTTTTTATTATTATAAGGCATCAACCACTTATGGGTTATTATTGCCTTAGTTTTTGGGTTCACAAAGGATAATCCAATTCTAGATTTTTAGGCTACGCCCTCGACCACACACTGAACCGGGGCAATGGCTACAATTATATTGAAATGTATTATTATTGCAACATGATCACCTATGGTAAAAGTTGATTAAATTTTATTGAAAAGTTTAGAGTGATTGAGAACCTCAAAAAGTTTATCAACAGTCTGCTTGTTATCCTGCAAAATATAATGGAAGTCTGCTGGTAAATCATTCAAAGATTTAAGGGAGTCATATGCTCAACTGTCAGTTTGAATATGTTTAAAGTCAGGCATACAGGCGAAGAATCCCGGGAAAATAGATACCTGTGGGTCAGGCAAGTATGATCTATTCAAAATCACTTCCCCTCTGTACCACGACATTTTTTTTTCGTATCCTACACTAAGAATAACATAAGTAGTTCATACATAAATAATACATGAAATGTATTATACATACTTAAGTATGTATCTTGCGATGGCACCAAGATTAACGATCAGGTTCACCTCTAGAGTATAAAAAGAATTAGGAAGTATTCGTTTAATGTGAGAGGAGCTAAGGATATAATTCGCCTAAAGATAAAAAAATAAAATAAAATGGAATTAACAGATAATCACAGTCAGATCAACAGAAAATATTGGATTAACAGAAACCTTTAAATATAGGAGGGGCATAGTTAATTGAATTAGGGGAGATCCTGAAAAATGTCTGCCAATGAAACTCAAGAAACAACCAACCGCATTAATTTCTAGAGGAAAACAAGAGCAGCAATGAATTATGGTTCACAGACTCTCCTTTACAAGATCTCCAGCTCAACTTGAGTCAAGTAAAAAGAACCATTGCTGACCAATACTTGATATACTACCGCATAATTCTACAAGTAAAACTTTAGATTCATATTTACACTTACAATTGTAATTGTAAGAGTTCTTAAAAAATTAATAAGTGCTAAAAAGGATTTAGTGAATGACATAAATTCTTCCTTATTAAAAACAATAGTTTATTTCATATCATCAGCAACGTTTCGGGAGATTTCCCCCATCATTGTAACATAGTCATGCTGCAGCACAATTCGTAGATTTTGCAAGAATTTTATATTAATATTATTCATATGGTCTTCATTCATAACCATATTGTTATTCTAAATTTAATAATCCTTTTAATTCCATAAGACTCTTCCAGTAAGAAGATTTGTATTAAAGGTATGTTATATTATATAGTGAATAATGATGGTTATAAATGTTTAAAAATAAAGATATAATATAAGCTGTTGAATATTTAGATGTCCTTGAAGATGGCTGGAATAGCCGAAACGTTGGACTAATAAGAAATAAAGTGTTGAGACAGTATTGGATACAATTTGTGGTTTTATTTAATGAAGAATTTATGTCATTCACTAAATCCTTTTTAATTCCATAAGACTCTTCCAGTAAAAGGATTATTAAATTTATAATAAGTGCTAAATAATTTGACCAACATTAGGATTGGATATATACATATTTTTAACTAACCATCGGGTTGCTTAAAAGTATTAAAGAAATTTCAGTCTTTTGATTATTTGAGTATGAACCGTGATCTTTCCCTTGCCTCCCATATCCTCTTGTTAATGTTTGGTCTGACCCATCTTTTTTTCCTTATAGGCATTCTTAGATTGTTTCGTCTCAGTAAACCTTGAATATCTCATTTCTGGTCCCAAGCCACAGTAAGGTTCTTTCTTATATTTTAATGTTTCTTTGTTAATAGAACTCGCTAATTTTAATTTTCGTAGTCAAGTATTGTATAACCTTAAGAATTATTTTCTACATGAATAAATTTGGGAAAGAATGTGACAAGCCTCAACTTTGAAAACATTTAGAACTTTTTACAGAATACATGAACATAGTGTATTGTGTACTTTTATCTAACACCATAATAACAGCACGGTTTCCTAGATTACGGAAGATAAAATTTATAAAACATTAAATTAACTAAAAAATATATAAATCTGTACTACTAAAACCCACGAAGAATCAGACGTTCAGTACTTTGTAAGGAAGTACTGTTATTATACCAACGGTTGTGCAAGGAGGTGATGTAGTCAGAATCAAGGTCCACCACTATATTTTTTTACCCAATTAAAGTTCCCACTTTATGCGGCTTAGTGGACCCCTGATGGCTTCCTCACTCACAAGGTTGACTAATGGCTACAGTAACCGAACAAATAATTATCTGCCACAGCCGGATTTGAACCCGGGTTCTTTTAGTTCCACACCGATCCCAAAGACATTAAATGACAACTTTAAAATTTTCCAGAACGACTCAATAATTTTCATCACATGGGTTGTCAGATTGCTCCCCAAGCCCTTCCCGCTAGATGTAGGTGATTAAAAAAAATATATTGATTATTGAATACCCCTGAAGCCTTATTTATACGTACCATATTAAGTTGCAGTTCAAACAAAAATGAATAAAAAAAAATGAAAATATTTTAATTAATTATTAAAACAAACCTAAGGACCTCACTATGCCCAACTTCTATTATGCCTTGTTAGGGATTCAAGCTACTTCTGCATTTATTGTCAATAAAACGGGCAGTAATGAACTGTTTGATGCTAAAATGTAATGACCCAAATCCACATTTTTTAAAATTTGTATTTATAATTTTGTTTAAAATAAATATATGTTACACGGAGAAAAGTAAAAGAATAAATTGTGTTAAAATTTTCTTATTTTATTGGTTTCTTCCAGTCTAAAATGTTAAAAAAGATTAAACTCCTAATAATTTATTAATATGATAAAGGTCTGCATATAAAAACTAAAATTACTATTTCTATTATATTCTCAAAGTCTCATATTAATGATCTAGGAAAGTTTGCTGAGGCCACATAGGCCCTGCTCTATGCTGACCAATATAGCACCTTCAACGACCAAGAGGTTCCAACAGTTTCAGGACGACCACAAAGGTGGCAGACACACACAAACAGGCTCGACTGAGTACAAGTAACTAAATTATTTTGAATCAACAAATCTGGTGAGTCCCGTCACCATCAGACTGACACAAAATACAGACTACTCCTCTCCAAACGATAAAATTTCCTCAACCCTCTCTTACCAATGCCAAAAAAAAGGCTTTCATCAACCCGTTTTCATCATAACATAAACCCCACGCACCTATAGAGCATGGACGAAAAAAAATTCATTATCCAAAAAAAAAATATCATCATATATATCAAAACTCCAATTTTAACCTTAGTGTATTTCACTTACAAGCTCACGGAATGTAAATGATGAGATTAAGGAAAACGTTTATGTTTTCATTAGTATGTTTCTTATAAAGTCACAAAAAGTCATAGTTCGTTAAAGTAAGATAGTTCCTGTTTCTAATTTTGTCTATTCCTTCTCCGTTCTAGTTTCTCGGGGCTTTAATTAAATTGAATTCCTCTTGTACTTTCTTACTCGTCTTTGGCTAACAATTCTATTTAATTTCGTATCTTATCTTTAGTAGACTTCCTGCAAAGCATCATTCGTACCCTCGTCACTCTATTACTTATTTCCTCTGCGAATCAATACCGTTTGCTTGACATGAGTAGCACTCCGATTCATTCCCTGTGGAATGTCAAAAAGAATGGGATAGAAGCGCCTCATCCCCGATTCCCTGTACACCCTCAACTTCTTTGACACCATTCTTTCAGGACCGGTTCGGAATATCAAAATGATAGGATTGCATGGTATTGTGAAATATTGTGTTCTTATTTGTTTGGAATTTATATTTGTAGATCTTTAGCTACTATCGATTTAGTAGTTATTCAAGTTAGTACTGTCAATTTAGTAATAAACTTCGGAGTTCTGCGAGTGGATTTGTTGCTAAAGGTAACCCTCTGGAGTTAAACCCGGTTTAAAATGTAAGGAGGTCATTGTCGGTGGACCTAGTCTAGGGGTGCTAAGATCTTCCTTCCTAATGGCTATTGCAACTTAACCCAACAGAAGCAAAATATAATATAATTATGGTTAAAATCCAGTCTTACTTCACTGGTTTTGTTTTGGGATGTAAAATATATTCATTTCTAATTATAAATGATATATGTTTATTGTAAACAAATTTATTTAGGTTGTTTTAATGGAATATATTATTTATTTTATTATTTAAATATGAATTAAAAAAATAAAGGAAACAACCTTTAAAAAACATTTTTTTTTTTAATAATTTATTTATTGATATTTACAACTGTATACACATATATACAACAAGTAAATTTGCTGTAGGTGGCATAGTAACATGATAAAAACATGTGGAGAATCTACCTACTGATAGAACTCCAATAACATTTCTAGAGAAGAAGATCTCGAGGCCATCTTCTTTTCAGACGCCTAGTTGAAAAACATAAATCACAAATTTTGTTACTTAAAATTATATAATCATAAGAACTTATCACACGCTATGCTCAGCTAAAAAAATATCTTTTCTTAGGTTTACAGATACTATAAGGCTAAAAATAACTAACTATAAAACAAAAAAATAAAGAAACCATTGCATTATTCAGTAAAATGAGAACAGTTTATCAATAAATATTGAACTACAGTATGAAAAGATGATTTTTAATATAGACTTGATTTATTGAAACTTTTATAATTCATTGATTTTTGTGTATTAAAATCTTTAGGCAATATATTGTGTTTTTAATAATTATTAATCATTTCAACATTTTTTAAATAATTCTAGCTAACCAGGCAATGCTTTGCTATCTGTTACAAAACATGTTCGAGGATGAATATTGATTTATCACAATTGAGAGTTTGATATAAATTATTGTATTTAGTTCAAATAAAACATTTACGTATACTTTATTATTATTATTTGGTACCATTAATTGAACCAATATATGCGATGACATTTGTTTTTAGCTCCTCAATAACCTTTAAGGATATCATTAATATTATTTTATTATTCTTCGGAAAGAGACGAATCTACTAATTCTGTTAGTACTATATAAGTATATTAGTGCTATATTGAGACCAAATAATATACAAAAATGTAGTAAAATATTTTTTAGAAGTAAAACAAAGTTGCTGGAAAACCCATAAATATAGTTTTTCAACCTACAAGGGAACATTTTGAAAAAAAAAAAAAAGCTCGAACCGTGAAAACAAAATTATACTTTCTGAGCTACAAACTAAACAAGCTAAATTTTCTTCGTAATATTTTTTCTAGACGAGAATTCCGGGCATTCATTATCTTTAAACCGACAGCGAAAGGGAATATTTATATTTTGAAAAAAAAAATCTGCAAGTAAATCGGTCCAGTAATTCAAAAGTTTATTGTGACAAAGATTCAACCATTCCCTTTCATATTTAGAGATTATATTCTAATGTTTAATATTTTTAAATAATTAAATATTCTAGAATCTAATAATAATCCTTATTATAATAATACTTTTTTACTATTTAGTTAATGCTTTAGATAAAGCTATCTCTTTGAGAACGATAGCCAAAACCTTCATCTTCAGTGCGTTGTAAGAAAGTTTACAATAACTAACTTCGTAATTAGAGTTCTGCGAAGGACATTGCCGGGTTCTTGACCCCTTTGTCATTAGCTTGACCCCATGGGGTGTAAAGATAGTTTCAAACTTAAATTTCTCTTTAAAGTACTGTATCCAACTTGCTTCTGTAAGTAGAAAACTATGGATATGATATGATACTTGTTCTTAGCTATACTCGGAATATATAGTAAAGGAAAGTATTGTAATCGTGAAACATTTCAAATTCGGGTTTTCAATGGAAATACATATTTTGAGATTCTCTGAGAACAAACAACCTTTAAGTGTTGCAAAATAGTATGTGTATGTGTCAGTGTGTCTGCTGTGTTTTTTTTTTTTTTTAAATAGCATACTACTTTTCTGGCAATAAAAAAACACTTATTTCTTAATTACTTATGCTTCCATTTCTATTATTTTATTATACATTTTGTTTGTGTGTGTACTTGCTAATATATTTGTGGCAGAAGATTTTATGATTTTTTACATTGAAGGTACTGATTCTAATGTTTTTTCATCGCCCCTATACACTTATATATTATTTTGTTTATTATTTCCATTTATTTGTTTAAATGTTTTCAGATTTTCTCGACAACGAATCTAATCATTTTGATTTGACGCAGAATATAAATATCAAATTAAGTGATCTCTAATAGGTGTTATCCTCACTGAAGTAGACTGACAAGAATTAAATTCCGAGTTTTCAACAAAAACTTCTCCTAAAGTACCATTTTTTTTATTCCAAATAATGTTAAACTGTTGTATTCTAGGCAGGAACAAAGTTAATTATCGTTTTTCATTACTCCAGAATTTCGAATCAAGAATACGAATTTACATAAAAATAATTTTTCTTCAATCAAAATTTATGAATATCTTAAATTTGTTAATTAAAAAAAATATCTATCTCTCATGTCAATAGTCAATATACAACGGTTGAATTTAACATTAAAAAGAATTTGATGATTATTACTCTTCGATTTTTGTTGTTTTAACAGTAACATTTAAATTTTACTTACTGGAATTCTAAGAAAACACTGCATAGACAGGAAACTGCACTGCGATTCCGACTATTACTGCACTTACTGGACAAACGGTATAAACTTCCTATTCATTACAAAAGACTAATCTACATGACTGTAATAAGGCCAATCTGGACATACAGAGTTGAGCTTTGGGGCTCCACTAAACCTTCGAATTCCTCTCATATCCAATCCTTACAATACCAAAATACTCCAACCTCCTTACTTTGTCCCAAATAAAATCATACATAAAGACCTTAATTTCCATATGCAACCGATCTAACCCGAACCAGATATAATTCCTTCCATTATAAACTCCGTAAGCACCCAAATACACTAGCTTCTAATCTTGCTTTCTTTTCCATTCCTGACAATCTTCCAAAGCGTCTGAAAAGAAAATGGCCACGAGACTTGCTCAAATAAAAACGTCATCAGAATGCTACCACTGGGCAGTTTCTCTACACACCTTTATCAATCCATAATAACTTACATCAGATTTATAATTATTTACAGTTGTAAATTACAATAAAGATAAAACAAAATTACTTACCTATACATGAAATATATAGTATGGGTAAGTATTGTCATCTCTAATAGTAAATAAATAGTGATTTTAAGATATAAAGGGATCAATTTCATCTCTTGTGATTTGAAAGTTGCGTTCACCAATTTGTATTTTTGTTTTGCAAATGAGAATCATGATCGTAAAAAAAATTCTAAGTTGCATAAATTCCGAACACGATTCAATAAAATTATTTCTGCCTTTTTAAAATATTTTTTTATTTACTTCTGAATAATACATTACGGAACGGGAATAGATCTTAGCCATCCAAGGTTCTTTAAAATATGAAAAAAATATTCCATCAATGGAAAAGCAATGAAAGAATAATTTATTCACTTTGAAACGAATTATTCAAATATACTTTTTCTATCAGCCTCTCTTCACTGGATTATACCAATCGTGTATCATTAGCGTTTCTGTTTTAATATAAATTTATACTTTTAGTATTTTAAGGATGTTTAGTTCAATCATATGCAGTTTTAAACGTACGTTGTAGTTTTAGGTAACAATGGTTATAAACCAATTTAAAAAATTTTGGTCATGGTAAAATAAAAGTTTATATCTAACTCAAATGGTTTATGTATAAATTCATGTTTGCCTGGTGTAACTTGTGCCTGACATGAACTGTCTATTTTGAACCAAATTAGACTTATAATTCAAATGCACTGTAACCATCAACTAAATTACATCAAATATGGTCCGACAAGATGACAACATCTATTGGTGGGT
This sequence comes from Halyomorpha halys, assembly GCF_000696795.3. Lineage (NCBI taxonomy): Eukaryota > Metazoa > Arthropoda > Insecta > Hemiptera > Pentatomidae > Halyomorpha > Halyomorpha halys. Next base: position 353,835 of record NW_027107150.1, on the reverse strand, counting down.
CCCAAAATATAGCCACATACAAATGATAGGGATAAGTGTAATTTATTAATTACACTAATTCACAATCAATTTAACAATTTTGACAATAAGGGCGTTGTAGAGGCTACTACAATTTATAAGATAGATCAGTACAATATGAATTAATCTCTAGTGATAAAACTAATAATTCGATGAAAAAAATAAAATATTATTTAAAAAAATATATATAAAAATAACTGAAAAGTCTTGAAAGTAAATAATAATACTGCAAATTTACAATTAGTGAATTAATTTAATAATGAAAATAAAAGAAGTTGATACAAGAATACGATAAAAAAAAGGCTATATAATAGTAATATCTAAATAAATATCTGTAACTATGCACACACACACACACATATATAGCTAATTTTAATCGTAATATAATGAATATTACCATGTGAATCAAAATCAGATATTGATTTTAATCAAAAAAGCAATAAAGTACTCAGTCAAAAATTTCTTTTAAATATAAATAGTTGGCCGTATAATTTAAAATATATAGAAAATGGTCAGGGTTGCGTTAGAAAAAGAACAAAATAGTTTTCAACTATTGATTTTCCGAAGTTTCACCCCTCTTTGTAGGGTTTCATCAGGGCTGTTCAAGATGATATGCTATACAGACCAATAGTTTCACCCCTCTTTGTAGGGTTTCAACAGGGCTGTTCAAGATGATATGCTATACAGACCAATAGTTTCACCCCTCTTTGTAGGGTTTCAGCAGGGCTGTTCAAGATGATATGCTATACAGACCAATAGTTTCACCCCTCTTTGTAGGGTTTCAGCAGGGCTGTTCAAGATGATATGCCATACAGACCAATAGTTTCACCCCTCTTTGTAGGGTTTCATCAGAGCTGTTCAAGATGATATGCTATACAGACCAATAGTTTTCTTTGCGGCTGATTTATTAATTAGTTCTTTTGATAAACTATTAAAAAGATATGAAGATATGGTGCTATATAATTCATTCAATTTATTTTATTTTCTGTATTTTGTTTTGTCTCTCATTATATTTCTATTGTATTCCAATGCTTTTATTTCATTTAAATTTTACAACAAGAATCCTTTAGGGTTCCTTACCGTTATCAATCATTAATGTTGTCTATTTCGGCTATACTGCTACTAATGTGAAAAATCGCCTTCAGCAAAACCGGCATATTTACATTAAAATGGCACTACGAGCAAAAACAGAACAATAATATTGTAATTGTCTTTTTATGTTTTTTACTAACATAAAAGAGGCTAAAAAAAATTATTGAACATTACAAAATGGACATCTGGTCTTCCGTGTTTACTTGAACAACTGCGCTTATTTTCTTTTCTCACCTATGGACACTATCTATGTCAGAAAATACTGCATATTTTTAACATTGTTTACATATTTTAACACATTTTACTTCTCACCCAATTATTTCGAAGTACGAATTTCTTTTGTTTGTTCGTTCCAGAGGAGGTGAAGTGACTAGAATAGTAGTTGGTTGAACCTGGAGAGGTATTTTCAGAAAATAGAAAACAAGAGAAAATTGAAGGGTGAAATCAATAATTTATATCTAATAGAAGAAGTACTTAAAGAGGCTAATTTATGTGTGAAGAATGAACGAAAATCGTGAACCATGCAAATTCGTGTTAATGCTAAATAAACTTTCTCTTCGTATACCAATATTCCAACCAACCACTAGCCAATATGGTGCTTAATCGACAAAATCCAAGGTTAGCTCTACAAGTCATGTGCCAATAAATCCTGTCTGAAATGAAAGGTCAAAGCGCTTCGTAAGATGAAAAGTTGGTTTTATAAAAAACAAAAAAATATATACACCAATTTTTTGGAGATGGCCTGTAGGTTTTAGACAAAGTTGTGCAAAATCAAGCTACAGTGAGGTGTAAATAGTTGACCGTAGATTACTAATTGGGATGCGGTCAGCAAAAAACATAAATAAACAAAAAATTATTTATTTATGCCGACGTTTCGACCAACGGGTTTTAGCTAGGAATCCCTTCTAACCTCCCTGATGAAGACCTGAAACTCAAGTCGAAACGTCGGCATAAATAAATAATTTTTGGTATATTTTATTTTTGCTGACTGCACCCCCGATCATCTTCTCCAGAAACTATAACTAATAGTTAGTTGAAACTAATAACTAAAATTGTCATGAATACGATATTTATTTATCAATGTTTCATTCATGAATAAGAGTTGTATCATAATAAATTTAAGTTGTTTGTAATTGAACATGTAAGTTATGCTTAACATTTACTGTACTTTAATAATATATCTTGCCATAATTGTGGTACATTACGATAAGATACATGAGGCATTCGATCATACAAATGTTAAAATTGACTTATTTTGGGGTGATTGCTGGAATAGAAAATTTGTTTTAGTTTTGGACATAAGCCTATCCATTTGTCTCGCTATGAGTGTGGTATATCCTACTCCCTTAGGGAAAAGAGTAGCCAAAAAGAAGATAGTTGAACACGCCTGATAACGTTAAAATTAATCGGAATTAGTGCCTTTGTAATCTAAACTGAAACAGAAAGGAGATGAACCCTACTTCTCAGCCTCACAACTAGAGTTCATCATCTCACTCACTAACTTTTGGGCGCTAAAATCCTTATAGGATCTGGCCTCTGCCTCCACTCTTCCCCATGCCTCGCGGTCTCCAGCGAGACTCTTCCAATTTTCAATTCCCATCCCTTTCAAATCCTCTAGCCACCGACGCCTGGGTCTGCCCCTTTTCCTTTTTCCTCCTGGTGCACCATTTTACACCAGCATCCTTTTAGGTAGCCTACAGGGGTCCATCCTTCCCACATGTCCTAACCATCTTGGCCTGCTCTTCTTAATAGCACAGAGGATATCAGACCCTCCATACAATTCTTTTAGTTCCTCATTGCTTCTGATTCTCCACCTCTGCTCCATTTAAACGGTTCCAAAGATCTTTCTCAGGACTCTTCTCTCCCAAACCAGTAGAGCTCTTCTATTTTCTTTGGTTAGAGTCCATGTCTCACTGCCATACATTACCACTGGCCTAATTATTGATTTATACAACAAAAGCTTTGCTTTCCTGGAAAGACTTTTTTATCGGAGAGCTTTTTGCAGGACATAGAAACATTTGGTTCCTGCTACCCTTCTGCCCTTAATTTCTACTTCTAAATTATTGTTCTCCGTCACAACTCCTCCCAGGTACTTGAAAGAACTGCAGCTGTGAAACATGTTTTCCCCCACATCCACAATATACACACAACCTGGCAACTTCTAGGGCGAGGTTGAACAGTACTGGTGATAATGGGTCTCCTTGTCTTAAGCCACTGTTAACCCTAAAACTATTTGAGATGCCCACTAGCAATAATAATCCTAGTAAATTATGTCAGGTTAAATTCCAAGCCTTATTTTTTAAAAATTGATTTTATTTAATATCAATATTATTGAAATATACAACTGTATAACAAACAAAATACAATAAGTAAATGTGATAAAGGTTTTATAACACAAGATAATCATAGGAAGTAAGCACCCAATGGTGCTTCTTTAATCATTACTTTAACTTAGAAGATCCTTTGGCCATCTTCTTTTCAGACGCCTTCGAGGTTTATCAGGGAGTGTTAACTTAACTGACCTTCTATAGTGTGTTAAAATTACGAACTTTGGTCTAAAAATGTCGAGTTTTTTCGTGTTCGAAAATACTTAGGCATGTAAAAATAAAAATGTTAAAAAGTGTATTATATGTACCTTGTTAGTAATTAACCCGTATAGGATATATTTTAACACACGGGACACATAAGCTGACATACCAATTCGGCAGGAATATCTTGTTTCCTTCCTCCCTTCTTCCCACTTATTCGTTTCGAACAGAACAATATACTAAGTCTAAATGGTTTGGCCTTATTGACAGCTGCTGGAATAATACCAATTAGATGTCTTTCTGTCAATCGGAGAGGTATTGGAGTAGACGATGGTCTACCGCCTTTGCCTGGGCTTAGTACTTCCAAGTAGTATTTTGTTGTTAGTTAAAACCACTAAACTCTAGTGCGAAGGATTCTGTGGATCGGTTTCAAAGTCGACGGCACTGAATTCAAAACTAAACTATACCCCTACTTCAGTTAAAATAATCTTAAAAACAGAAGAAGCAAAGAATCTAGCCATAGTCTTAGTTTTTTTTGGTAGATTGGACAGTTTGAAGGATTGACCCTGCCAGTGCGTGGCACGAGATAAACTGAATGGTACTTAACGGTCTGCCCGTGACCATCAGATAATAAACAATGGGTTAGTAATGAATAGTTAAGACCTAATGAGTTTAGATGGGTAAGGGTTTAGGAATGAAAGGCTTTAAGCCAATTCTGCAATAAATGAGATGTTGAGGTCTTTATGGATGATTTTATGTGACGTAATAAAAAGCATCAAAGATTTTACGAAGTATTTTGGATTGGAAGGATGGGATACGGAAGGAATTTCATGGAAAAGTGGAGCCCCAAAACTGAAGTCCAAATTTGTCTGATTATCATAGAATATAAGAGCTATTTTGTCGTAAAGTTTATAACGTTTGGCAAGTAGGTGATGTACTAATCGAAATCTACGACGTTTCTTTTCGTTTCAGTCTTCAATGCCCAAGCTAATTTAATCTTTGACTCATCAACCTCTCCTCATATTTCATAATTTTCATAAAATTAAGTCGATTTCAATTATTTTATTAATTGATTAATTGTGTCCCTCGGCGAGATTGAATTGAATCCACTTTGATGAAGTACTTCCCAAACGACCACCCTTGCCTAAATTGAGATCCTCCAAGAACGGTAACATTATTCATTGAGGAACCGCGACCAGTCGGCGAGAGATTGACTGCTGGCGAGTGAACTCGTTGATTTGTGACCGGACCGGGGGCCATTTCCCAGTTCGGCGGGGACTATTAGACCTGACTGAGATCGAGGAGCTGTCCTGTGTCCCCTCTTAGTCAATATCCTCCCCCTATAAGTCAATCCGTCCCGCTTCCTCTCGTCTACTCCTTGATGACGGAGTTGCTGTGTATTTAGGTTCGGTATTTGTATCCCGGGGACGGTGTTGATTGAAGCCATCAACGGGACATAGCGTTAGGAGTCCTGTTTTGATAAAAAGTTCACAAATTTGAACCGTTTCGGTAACATGAGCTATAATGAAATATTTTAAATCGATTCGCTGATGTTTAGCATTTACCATTACTATTTGATTGTTACTTGGTAAAAGTAGGCCAGGGCCCTGTTTTATAATAAAGTACAAACTAGTACTACTAACTTTGCAGTTTATATTTCATATAATTTCACTAACTTATACAATTCTGCCAGATAATTATTTATTTTTAAACTCATGTAATATCAACAATTGTCGTCTCCATCATGAAACAAAGTGTATTTGTGCTGGTATTGACTAATACTATTGGCTTTCATTATGATACATGCCTCAGATAGGTGATTTCTGGAGATCAACAAAACCAAAGGTGCACTCCTTTATAGGTTCTAATCAGGGAACTATACATCTTATGAATATTATTCATTTTGTGTTATTCAGGGGTTTTCAATGATAACCTGAACAAATAAAAACGTATTGATTTTTCGCCATTAGATTATATTTTCTTTATTGAAGAAATAAATTTCCTCATCGGTATCGTACAATAGTATGAATGCCGTCCAATTTTCCACCACTTTCTGAAACCTCTGAGCACCTCTATCTCATTGATGTCGCAAGTTATGTTACTTTTTAGTTTTTGGGTTTTTTTGTTTGCATATTACAATTACTTAACATATATGCACAAGAAATAAAGCCACATTATGTCCAATATCATGAAAATCATTTTTGACACCGAATATCAAGATCAACAACCCTCGAATATCTCTTTAAAGAAATTGATTATCTCAGATTGCAGTTAGTCCCGCTGAAACAAGATCTTTGTCAGATTCAAGCAGATTTCGACTTGTTGTGAACATCGTGGAATACAAGTTTGGAATTTCTCTCATACTTTAGACACGAGCTCCATACTTCCAAAGTTTTTCTCACTCTCTCAACCACTTATTCCACACTTTCGGGGCTTTTCTCATTCTTTCAAGGACCAATTCCATATTTTATATTTCTCTTACTCTCTTTTCCATCAATTTCTCATTTTCGACATTTCTCTAACATTCTAGCCATCAATTCGATGTAGTCGGCGTTTGGTACATTTAGATGTTATATCACTGAGCCAGTGGTTTCGAAATTGTTACCTATTTACAAATATACTCATAATGACGATTATGTTCACCAGACACGTTGCTCGTAACCCTCGAAAAGTTGACTTATTGTACTCTCGATTAAAGTTTGAACATTTTAATGCACTGTTCGACTGTCTTGCGACGCATTATTGTCGCATTTGTCGAAAATGCATTAGGCACCCAAAAATGGCTGTTAAAACTACCTTGGTGTATTTTTTTTTTTGCCAAGCCTCCCATTGGAGTCCTATACTGCCTAACCATGGTTGGGGGTCAAAGTTTTTCATTTTATGGGACCGCCACTCAATGAAAAAAGTCAATGCCCCAGGCCGTATTCGATCCGGCACTGCCAATAGTATCAATTTAGCAAGACTGTGTCCTATCCACTGAGCTACTGGAGGCCCAAACCTTGTGTATTATATTCACAGTTGTTTAATTTTTTTTAGCTAAATGTCTATGAATTTGCTGCAGCTGTCATAGCAGCTCCGTATTTATCCTGTACATCAAAAATTCAATTGTTCCAATTGATATTCAATGCATCAAAATAATTTGAAATAATCATTACGCCAAGCTCTTTATAACTTTTAAAATTTTTACATGATTAAACTTTTTACATTGTACGTTCTTATAAATTTTAAGTGATAAACATTGACAAGATATTTTTTTATTTTATTTTTTTTGGAATGTTTGATTGAAAATAGACTTATTTACATTAAAAATTATATTTTTCCAGATCATTTCTCTCTTGATATCTTTGATATCTGTAAATGGCAAAACGTAATTAAAAGAATAAAATTAATTTTAGTCTGCTATAAAAAAAATTAAAAATTGACATCCAATGCAATAGAAAACGAATAAATATATATTTTATTATTAACTGATATCCTTGTGGCATATGCATGTGGCACACGATATATTGACCTACGCCATGCTACTGATGAGAAAGAAATATACGGAATGTGCCTTGAACTCAGTATTGAATTTTCAACAAGGAAGAGTACTTGAATTATTTTTCTTTATGATGATTGATAAAAGATTCATCCAGTAATCAATGTGAAGAAAGATTTCTAATAGCATAAAAATAATAATAATCTTTGGGGTTGCGGTATTAATCCTTAAAAGAACACTTTAAACAAATGATGGGCTCTAACAAACCATCAAATTCCTCCCGCATCCAATCCTTACAATCCAAAATCCTGCGTAAAATCCTTGATGCTCCTTATTACGTTACAAATAAACTCTTCAACAAAGACCTTAACATCCCGTTGCAGATTTGGCCCAAAATAGATATGCGTCTTTTCATTCCAAACTCCTTACCCATCCTAACCCATTAATTCTTAATCTTTTATCCTTAACAATCCCTGTTAATCCTCCGAGGCGTCTGAAAAGGAGATGGCCACGGGACCTTCTAATTTAAATTAATACATGAAGTACCACCAATGGGTGGTTCCTTCCCAAGATTTTCAAATGTAAATGAAACATACAACATATTTACTTATTGTATTTATTATTTGTACAGTTGTGAATCAAAAAAATAAATGAATAAAAAAATTGATAACATTTTATATTTTGTCCAATTATATATAATAATTGTTGACTTCACGTAAAAAATTGCAGGTGAAATTTTAGCAAAATATCTTCCCAGTATTTTCCGTATTATCTACCGATTTATTCACATAAATTATTCTTCCTGAAAATATTAAAATAGAGGTGATGATAGTTGACCGTAGATTAATTATTGCAGAAGGTGGTGGGGAGGGAGAGGTGCAGTCAGCAAAAAGTTTATAAATAAACAAAAAGATATTTATTCATGCCACGAATAAAAATGTGAATTTCCAATTGTGATGTCACAAATAGAAGTGGTGCTTAACCTCAATAACATGCCACGCTATTTGTCTTCATTTGAACGAGGGCAAATACAGGAATTTATATCCTTTATCTTTCCTATTTTTATATATCTCCTCTTCCCACGCTTCCATTTCTATGTAACAGTAAATCTTTGATTATATGTACACAAACATTGTGTACATGGTTCTTTCAGTACACATTTTTCTCTAATAAGATATATTTTTCAACAAATTCTTTATCTTTTTCTGTTTATTCGTAAGTAAACTTTAATATGTTAAAGATAAGTGACATTTAATACTTAATATCTGATCGGGTTTGTTTAGTAAATTTGATTTTAGTTATAATGAAGCGATACAGGCATGTAGAGAAACTACCCATTGGTTGTACTCTAATGAAATTTTTACATTAGCAGGTCTTGTGGCCATCTTTTTTTCAGGCGCCTCGGATAGTTGTCAGAAATGGAAGAGGAAGCAAGGTTGGAAACTAGTGGTTATGGGTGGTTAGGGAGTTTATAATGGAAGGAATGATATCTGGTTCAAGATATATCGGTTACATATGGAACATTAATATTTTTGTATGGTTTACATTACAAACATATTTAAACTGACTTCTTACAAACTAGGAAGCTGAAAGCTGAGTACTTCATCTCTTTAGGCTAGTGACTGTTCTAATGATCTTCTACCCTTTGGCCAAAATATATACATAAAATGAAGTATAGGGAGGATATACTTAACTGGAAGTCTGGAAGACTTTGTCCAATCGAATTTTGTGTAGGCAAGAGGTGGGGGCAAAGAGAATTCATCCAATTGGACATCCTAGATTTAGGAATAGTAGATTTTCAGGAAGCCCAATAACATCATAGATTCGGGGGTAGGGTAGTGGGATCAACCAATGAGATTTAGGCAAGTAGAGGAATAAAGGTCTAGAAGGAGGTGTGATCTGAAAAGGGGGGGATGCGATGAACTGTGAGAACTGACTTACATGATTAAACATCAAATAGACAGATGTAAGTCCATTGTGAGATAACAGCTTGAACCTGCTTAATAGACAGTCCTTGCCTTCAGTAGTAATAAAGTACAAACGTGCAGTGATTTGAGCAAAAAAAGTACTACTAATTCCTTTGTAATGAGTTAGGTCAAGTTAGTAGGCGTAGGAACAACTATATTGTTTTATAATAATAGCCGTTAGAGACCGTCTATAATAAAAGCTGTTTAATACTATTAATAATAATAGTAGTCTTTAACTCGCAGAAAAGTTATCGTATAACATCGCAGGTCTCATTGCTAGATGTAATATACCAGGGCATTCAAAAAGTCCTGTCGTTTTTCGTTTGTTCGTTGTTTATTTTGATTCTAGAGTGTTTGCTAATTAATTCCGTTCAATACAACTTTTATCCATGTAAACACAAATGTTTATACTTTATGAATAGGAGGCTAAGGAGGATTA
>NW_027107150.1:328592-343263 GCF_000696795.3 Halyomorpha halys | reverse complement strand
TATTTTGATGAATAAAGGTGATTATTTGAAAATATTTATTTATTTATAATTTCCCCCAAAAAAACGACAGGACTTTTTGAATGACCTGGTAAAATGGATATATATGAATCATGGAAGAATTTTATAATTAAAAAAAGGAGAAATAGAAGCAAGATTTGGAATGGAAAATCGAAAACTAGCTAGAGCATGTACTCGGCTAGTGTTATATTTTATTTAACTGTTGCATTCTTTGCAGGAACAAAGTTGATTTTCGGTCATTTCATCTCAAAATAGAGTGGTATTTTAAAGATCTGTGATGCGTGCACCTCAATGGATTTTAGTTTGAAATTTTTAGTAGGCATGAGTCTCAATTTAGTAGGGGTCATTTAGTAATTACACAACTTTCTTTTGGTCTGTGTGAGTATATTTTATTGTAATGAGGTGTTAATAATTGTATATTAACGTATATCTCTTTTTTTACTTGAATACTGTCTGTTTTTAAATAATTTATTTTGTATAATTTCTACTTCTACAATATTATAGTTTACCTTCTATTAGTATCAACTATCTACCTAATTTATTGTTATATCTAGTTCCAAGTTTGGTATTATATAATTTTTATTTTTATGATTATCCCAGTTAAGGTTGTTATTACATTTTGTTTTGCAGCCATATTGGAGATGTGAAATTCAGTTCTCTATTTATCCACCTGAATACAACTTAATTACCAAAAATATAACATTTACAGTTTAAAATATGATACAACACAGAATCCCGTATGCTTTTAAATTCAGTTATGATCAATCATCCAAAATGAATCCATTAGTAGAAAGACATTCATTATGCAAATGAGCTGGGTTGATGATTATTTAACTAATTAAGGGAATGCTGTTATCACAAGAGTCCTCTTGGCAGATAAAGTAGCCTTATTCAAAAAAAAAAATTAATTAATTAAAAGTGTTTCATCCATTTTAACTTATTCACATAACAAAATCACATTTCAAATAACTTTGGAGCAATTTATTAGCCCACAACAACTATTATTTTTAATTACGTTTTGGAATTAAAACTATTCTTTAGTTAGTTTAGTTATTGACAAAATTTCTTATCTGTTCTATATACCTAGAGGTGAAATTAATGGATACATAACAGTCGGAAATCTTGTAGACAGTTTTTTTTATTTATTTATTTTTTTAAACTTTTATTTGAAGATACATTCCGCCACACTTCGACGTAAAAGGTACTAGGGATGCAAATACTCAATCATTCTCTCTATACATATTAATTAAAGATAATAATGAAGTATAAACAAAAATGGTTACAAATAAAATTATACACATTATTAATAAACATAGGTGAATAACTAATAGAGCTAAATAATAGAAAATAAAAAAACAACTGAGGTAAATAATTAAAATAAAATCTTGAACAGAATCGCATACATATACAATATTTACATACTGCCCAGTGAACCCCCAATCAAGCCCGGTCACACAAATATGGATTGCATGGCTAAAATCTATAGTACAAGAGTCGGAGTGAAAAAAAGCAGTTGTTTCTCCTCAATTTATGAATAATTTATTGAATATTATGTATAGTTATTAGTCAAAATTGATGAGTCTGCCAATTTAGGTTGGGTGAATGAATACAAAATTTATTTTGAGAAAACTATATCTCAAAAACCATTTGATGTAAAGATGTATATAAGCACTCAAATTAAAGCTAGTGTAGTGTACTATAAAGTAGTTTATGACATTTATCTTCATAGAATTAGTAGTTTTCATGATATTCGACAAAATAAATTAAGAAAATGTTGATTTCTAGTTGTTAGAACAAAAATGTATTAAATAAATGTATCTCAGGAACCATAAGACAAACAGATGTCTGTCAGCACTCAAATGAAAGCTAGTTAGATGTGCTATAAAAATGTTTATTACCTTTATCTTCATAGGCGTAGTTGTTTAGTATGATATTTTTAAACACTTTATCCAAACAACTATAAATAAAGTTTTTGTGAATTCATTTTGGAACAAATCATAAACACTACTACTCCTACGAAGATATTTGTGACATGTTCCCTGCCGACTCTGCGAGCGTCCATCTATGTTCACCCTGATGATTCCTTTCCCTCCCCTTCTCCAAAAAAACTATTACTAGGTCCGCTCTCTATGTTATTATATCTTATATCTGATATGTTTACTTTAATTACATTAAGATTTATTTTATTCTATCAATATTTCTAAATGTATGGCTTATACCATATGTTTTTCAAGAGAAACTCTTCCGTCGACTCCCTAGCTCCTAAAGTTCAGCTCCCCCTTCGATATATAGTTTAATATAATACAAGACAGCCGACCCTTTTCCCCCCGCTTAATGCATATCCGATATTTATAGCCTAACGAGTAGGTTACTGTAGTTGATCACCTGGAGCGAAGACAGGGTAGACCAAGTACTCCATCCAGCAACCTCATCTTTATTCAACGGGACCGCGCATCATCTGTGTTCTCAACTTGCGACATCTGCCACCGCTCCGTCCCTAAGTGGGGTAACTTTCACGGCTATCCGGCAATACTTCCAACTTTTATATCTCAGAGTTGGATACCGAAATAATATATTATTTCAGAAAGTGATATATTGAATAGTTGGCCATAAGGGGAAAAATTGGTGTTCAGGATTCAGACACAAGAAAAAACTACTAATTGAATTCTGACATACTTTCCTTTTAGGACTACTTTGCGAAAATAATAAAAAGAAGACAAAAAATATACCCGTAGAATTATATAACATGTAGTGCAAATAAAGTTAATAAGATTTAAAACGAGAAACTAAGTTACAATCGCACTAACCTTAACTTTTTTTTTTTAAATTTGTTAATTGAAATTTACAACTGTACATAAAATACAACTAAACTCGAAGTAAGATTAAAATAGGGTGAGAATGGCATGTAGAGAAACTACCTATTGTTAGCACTCTAAAAACATTTTTACAATATAAGGTCTCGAGGCCATCTTCTTTTCAGGGACCTCAGAGGATTGTCAGGAATGAAATAGTAAGCAAGGTTAGAAACATTAGGTTTCAGTGGTTAGGAAGTTTATGATGGAAGAATTGATCTCTTGTTCGGGCTAGACCGGTCACATAAGGAAGATTAAGGTTTTTATAGATGATTTTATTTGTGACAAAGTGCGGAGCATTGAAGATTTTAGGAAAGGATTTTATATTGCAAGTATTGTATACGAGAGGAATTATAAGGTTCTGTGGAGCCCCAAAGCTCAACTCTGTATGTCCCGACAGGCCTTATTATACTCTTTTAGTGAGTATTTTGTAAGAATTCGAAGCTTAGATCGTTTGTTTATAAGTCCTGTAATAGGCTAAATCGACGAGCAGTTCCCAGTCTTTTCCAATGAGGATTCTGAGGATTCCAAGTCATTTGTCCAGATGTAGTCCAAGGTAGCGGATCTGTTCTACAGGGGTAAGAGCAACATTATTAAAGTAAACTGTAGGGCAGTCGGCAGGTTTATGACGAAGAGTAAAGGTGATTTGCTGAGATTTTTTGGGATTTATTTAACGTTAAATTAAAAACATAAGTTAATAGACATAAACATAGTTAAAAATGAAGGATCAATAAAAAGAATTCCGATGTGACAAACATTTTAGACTACTTTGGGGATATAATAAAACAAGATACCATAGAGATACAAATCTTATTATTATATAAAATGAAATTGCACAAATGGTCGAATTAAAAAAATATATATCAATAATATAAAATAAATGAAGAGCTTACATTTGATGTTAAACTGAATATATTAAAAGATTCGACACTCATAAAGAAATAACTTCTAAATTTTTCGGAGTATAAAGTTTACCTCAAGTATAATGTATTTTAAGCTATTTTGTTCGCTAGCTTTTTTTTTGTGTTTTTTTTGTTTTGTTTTTTTATAAAAAATAAGTATGACCATCTTTTGTCTGATATCAGATCTAGACTCTTCCTTTGCAAAGAACAAATATAAAAAGTTATTTTCATAATAACATCATTGCTACATTATTTTTAGTTGAAATCTACTAAAAAAAAATATTCTTTTTAGGAAAATAGTCCGGGTGGCGGTCAATAAAGGTATCAAATTAGTAAAAGAAAATTATTTATTGTTAACGTTGTAGGGCTTCGTGAGGGCTGTCAGATTAAAACAAATATGACAACTCAAACTTGAGAGACAACACAAGCTTAGAGTTGACATATCTGTTTCAATATGACAGCACTAACAAAGCCCTGCAAAGTGGGGCGAAACCTTGGTTAGCAATAAATAGTTTTCTTTTACTAATTCAATACCTTCCTTTAGGAAAGTAGGAAGAAACTGTAGGAAGACAGACTTGACATTGGCGGTCAAGACTGTCTTCCTACAATCTACTTCATACGGTCTACTATCTTCTTCCAATAAGATATGTTTGTTTAAAAGTTACTAGTGGTTAATGATTTATGTCCATTATCACCACTACGACTGAAATAGAGTAAAATTATAAAAGCTCTAAGAACATGAGAAAATGGGATTTCATTTAAAAAATAAAAAACCAAAACAAAAGGAACCGTCTGATTTTAAACACTATAAAAATGTATTTGTTATTTCAGTTACGAATGGGCTTCTTTAACTATAGGTTAACTATACCACAAAATAATAAATAAAATTATCGGCACATGATATTACTATAATAATAATCGAAATAGACATCGGATAAAAATGAATAAATTGATAAAGAAGAAATGTCTGAAAATTAAAAAATGAAACACAAATTCAAAAAAATAATAAATCTGGCGAAATAAAAAGGAAGTTAAACAATTTCGAATAAATTAACATTGGACAGTTGAGTTGGGTTATGAAGAAAGTTAACCCCTAAAACAAACCCGACAGCATTGATTAGGATATTACGAAGATTGTTATCAAGGGGTATCTTCCTCATTAATTATTTGAGTTGCATAAATTATTAGGATCTGATTCTAATTAATTGAATGTTAAAATTACATAACATATCCTTGAGGGATATTGAAGGCAATAATAAACAACTATATTTTGGCGACGTTTCGAGATTTTATTGTTCCCATATTTATTGCCTAGAGTAAAAAAAAAGTTGTTTTTATGTGAGTAATTTCTTAACTCTTAGCACTAAACCACCCAGATTAATTGGAATTATTTCTTCGTTTGCACAATTACTTTGAAATTGGAAAAAAAAAATGGTTTCTGAACTTTTTAATCTTATGAGTAAATAGTACAAGGGCCCAAGACGAGAAAAAAGGCAGTTATTTCACTCCAATTTTTGATTACTTTAATGAAAACTATGTATAATTACTAGTTAAAATTGGTGATCTGCCAAGTACAGGTAGGGAGAATAACAAATGGCGGCCGTTTCAAAACATTAAAAAAAAATTATTTTAGAGTCTGATTTGTGTGTCTTCAAAGCTACCAACAACATTAGAAAACCTAATAGAACATAATTTAAAGTAGAGTAAATTTGCCAAAATGTGAGCCCTAATAGAGCTACTTACGTTAAATATTTCTCGAGATATAGCTTTTTAAAAAATGCACTAAAATCAAAAATTAGTGCTTTATTTTAAAAGATCTGTTTCTTAATAACCATTCGACGTACAGATGTGTATTAGTACTTTTTTTCTCTGACCTCCTTTATTAAATATATAAATAGTAAAATTAATATGTATCTAAATATATACATATGTATTTAGTGCCTTTCCTTTGCCACATGGCATTGCCATGGGATGAGCTGACTCTGCTGAAAGCGTGGGGCTACAATATTGGCCCAGGAGCCGCCGGCGGGGGGGGGGGTGTATTAGTACTCAAATTAAAGCTAGTTCAATGCAATAGAAAGTAGTTTATATTCTTGGGAGTAGTAGTTTTTTTTATGATATTTGCTAGAATAAATTGATTTATAGTTGTTCGGCCTAATTTCATGTACAAAATATGAATATAATATGCGGATATCATAAAACACACTATCCTTACGAATATATGTGCCATGAACTACTTTATAGTAAGTTGAATTACTTTTATTTCGAGTTCTGGCAGATATATGTACGTCTTAAGGATTTCTGAGATATATTTTTTCAAAAATAGAAGATTTTATCTGATCAACTAGAAATCAACATTTTGGGAAGTTATTTTGTCAATTATCATAAAAATTACAACACTTAAGAAGATAAATGTCATAAACAACTCTATAGTACATTTAACTAGCTTTAACTAATAGACATCATTACGTCGATCGGGTTTGAGATGTTGATATCTCAAAATAAATTTTCTAACTTCTAATTTGTCAGTGCGTTTTTTGTATGTGTTGCATTTTAAAAAGCGATATCTCCGAAATTATTGAATGGAAATAGCTCTGTTAGGGCTCATATTTTAATAAATTTACTCTATTTTAAATGATGATCTCTGGATGAAAAATGAAAAATTAATTTTTCGAACGTTTTGAAACAGCGGCCATTTTTTATACTTAGCATAGTATGCATGCTCATGAATTTAGACTAGTAATTATAAATAGTTTTAATTAATGTTATGAAAATTGGGGTGAAAAAACTGCCTTTTCTCCCCCCTCCCTCGCACGGTTCTTGTATTAAAAGGT
The DNA here is from genome assembly GCF_000696795.3 of Halyomorpha halys. NCBI lineage: Eukaryota > Metazoa > Arthropoda > Insecta > Hemiptera > Pentatomidae > Halyomorpha > Halyomorpha halys. The sequence continues at coordinate 336,657 of NW_027107150.1, read as the reverse complement.
TTGAACTTTGTACAATAATAATGGATTGATAAATATAAGATAGTTTATTGGCTAATATATACATTTTAGCTTTTTTTATATACATCTTAGCTATGGAGTTTGGCCATTCGGTGTTGTAGTTGTTGTTGGTATTGAATGACAATAAAAGCATAGATATAAATTCGTATACATAGGTAAGTTCTTATTGTTTAGGAACATCTTAATATAATTTAATAATACAACGAATTAATTAATTTTTTCTAATAAATTATTAAATAGTTATTTCTAAAACCTAAAACAATATAAAAAAGGGTATATCTTAATATGATTTAATAATTTAATAACATATCAAATTAAATTAATATTCCTAATACTACATAAATAATTATATAGTCATACCTAAAGCTATATAAATATTTAAATAGTTATTTCCAAAAAGATATAGAAAAGTATACATCTTAGTATGATTTAGTAGTTTAATAACATAGCGAATTAAATTTCCTAATGATGAAATAGTTATTCCTAATAGTATATAGATAATTAAACAGTCATTCCTGATACAACATAAAAACGTATTCTTATCTTAATGTAATTTAAAAATATAATGAATTAACTTTTCAAGCTTCGCTCTTGACTATCCCCCTGTTTTAGATATTTATTAAGTAGTAATCGGTGTGTCACACAAATTTTGTAGATTCGTTGTTACTTTAAATATATATGGTTATATATTAGTACTGTAGCTTTGTATATTAGTATTGCTTTTTTTTTCTAAAATTTTAAGATTGAAACTTTAAAGCCTTAGAGTAATAAATAAAAGAACAAAATAATAAATACTTAATAAAAAAAATGATAATAGTAATAAAATAACTTTTTAATAAGTCTTTAAACAAAAAAAAAATTTATAACCATTGTACTAACAATGTGTCGTGGTTGTCTTGATGTTATTGGTACTAGATTCACGTTCCATAAGAACATCTAAATTCCCTCTTTACTCCTCCAGAAAACGTTCTCTGAACAATGTCCTTCAAAATTATATAATTTTTTCGAGCTGTTCACAATTCGGCCTGCATGCTTCGGTAATTAAATCATTGATATTTTCCCTTTAATATGTCCCAATATAGTAAAAATTATATATTATAAAAAAAATATATAATTCAGGTTTTTTGTCCATTATCCGTTGCACTTTACTTAGGTGCAATAAAGGAACAGGTGGCAGATGGAGACAAAATTAACAAGAAGTAATTAGGGACTAAATTGTGAGATAGAGAGGAAGGTGTATTTGCAGATATGGCGAGCATAAGATGGTATCTGCCGAGATAGGGCAATCAAGAGGAGGCAAACAGTGAGCTGAATGCTTATTGACATGGCATTACCTCCCCCTTCTTGATAACGAGGTCCCCTCGTCAACAGTCTCTTAGCCAGGCTCTAATAACATCCAGCTCTTCTCTCTCTCTTATCTTATTGTATATTCCATTTTATCGGCTCTGCTGTGTACAAATATTGTTTTTACTACAATAATAACAATAATGATTTCGCAACAATAATAAAAATAGGGATCTGTTTTTTTAAAAATATTAACAACGAAGATTTACCTTTTACACGGGTTTAGCGAAATGCGAATAATGTTATCAAATTTGTTACTATGTACAAAAAAAAAAAAATACAACATTTATAAAAGATCTAAGAAAAGGCAACAAAGCCCTGTAATATGAATGGTATTAGAAGAAATGTGGGAACTCGCAGGGAAAGGGAGATAACGCACCGGCTGTTTCAGATTTTTCAGCACCTTTAAACTCGTCTCTAAATAAATATAAATTGCAGGCAACAACCCTGGTAGACATAAACCCAAAGCTGCAGACGACACGAAGTAATACTGACGAGATTACAAATTGGACACACTTGCCTAACAAGAATACTTACTGTCAAGTACATCTAGACCAACGTGTAAACGTAACACATACTGGCAGACTGAAGGCATTTGATTGACACCAGATTACCATATCATTTGGCAAATAATGTAATTAAACTGAGATAATTAAACGATAACAGCCCTCAAATTCCGGAAATACTTTATTACCTTAAGAATGCAAATATGTAGGAATATATTTAACTAATTTAATTTATTTACATCTTTATTACATCGAATAATGTCATTTGCCGTTATCGAGTAAAAAATATAGATATATTTCCTTTTCTTTCTCAATTTTATTTTACTTATATATATTCCTCAGTATCAGTAATAGCTATTAAATTACTTTATATATTCTAGTATAGATGTGATGATATTAGGAATGCCCCGGAGAAGTCAGTCAATATGCATAGCCATAATACATCAGCTTCGCTATAGATTAACATATATTATATTAAAAAACAAAAACTCGTTTATCTGTCCCTCCATTAGTTTATTATTTATTTATTTCTTATTTCATGTTTAACTATTTTTTCATTACTATAAAAAATAAATGGTGAATCGGGAGCGTATGGTAATAATGACATAGCGGTAAGTCACTGTGCTACTAACTCCAACGTATGGTAATAATGGCATAGCGGTAAGTCACTGTGCTACTAACTCCAACGTATGATAATAATGGCATAGCGGTAAGTCACTGTGCTACCCACTCCAACGTATGGTAATAATGGCATAGCGGTAAGTCACTGTGCTACCCACTCCAACGTATGGTAATAATGGCATAGCGGTAAGTCACTGTGCTACCAACTCCAACGTATGGTAATAATGGCATAGCGGTAAGTCACAGTGCTACTAACTCCAACGTATGGTAATAATGGCATAGCGGTAAGTCACTGTGCTACTAACTCCAACGTATGGTAATAATGGCATAGCGGTAAGTCACTGTGCTACCAACTCCAACGTATGGTAATAATGGCATAGCGGTAAGTCACTGTGCTACCAACTCCAACGTATGGTAATAATGGCATAGCGGTAAGTCACTGTGCTACCAACTCCAACGACCCGGGTTCGAATACGGCTGTAGCAGATAATTATTTTGGATTTCACAGTAGCCATGAGTCAGCCCTGAGAGGTAGCCACTTCTCCGGAGTTAACCCCGCCTCATGAAGTGGGTACCCTTAATTAGCGGCCGAGCGTGATTCTAACAAAACCATTATCTAGCACAACCGTTGGCCTAGTAACAGCACTTCCTTAAGAAGTAATGCACCCTTGACACTTCATGGGCTGTAGATATACAGATATAATTTTAGATGGTGAATTATTTCAAATAAACATTATTAAAGTTATTTTAGAATGCGATTTTTTTTTTAAATTCGGTATTTCAACTCTGTTAGACTATTTTAATGTAATTTAAAACCTAGATGATATAAAAGACCATTTAAGTTTACATAGATATGCCGAGATTAATTAAAATTAGGGACGCTTTTGAGGAAATCTGAAAAATCTATAATATAAAAAAGGACCTTCCCGCCATTTCGATGGTCCGAACAGCCTTGTTTCTTTTTTCTTTCCCAGTTATTTGGATCCCTTTATTTATAATTTTATACATTTATTTTTTTTAGTTCAAACCAAAATTTCTGAACTATTTAAATTTGAAATGGCAAATGAGTTTAAAATTTGGTTTAAATCTTGTTAACAAATTTTTCCTTCGTATAAAAATCATTACTAATTTTATGACTGTTTCGTTATCATTCTGAGCCACTGATACTCCTGGCCCTGCTTCTAACCTCCTTAAACCCGTAGTGTAGACAGGACATTAAGGCTAGAAATTCTGTCCGAAACGTTGGCATGATTAAACAGGTTTCTGCAACTTATTTTTGTTATATTTTGACCGCACCCCCAACCATCTTCTCCTCGTATAAGTCATCCACGGTAAACTATCTCTCTTGATTATGACTTATATTAAGTGTGCTATTACAATATTGACACTTTGGAGGTGGCTGTTTGCTGATCAGATATGAATGAGTAAGATTTTTGTATCCTATTCTCAATCTAGCTATCGCTACCTCCTTCCTGCGATCGGTACGATTTAACCTGGACCACGGTTTAGTTGTTTTTTAAGTCTTTAATTTGCTTAGTGGACTTAAAATCTACATGGATTGCCAACTACCTAATATTAAATTTTTCAATGGGAGACTTGCTTCTTGGAGTGTCAGAATGGGCGCGCACTGACCTGGAAGAGTAAGTGCTTGTTTGGCTGCAAAGTCTGCTAGCTCGTTTCCAGCGATCTCCTCATGACCTCGCATCCTTATAGAGTAAACTGATTCTCCGCATGGATTTAATGGATATCACATGTCACTTGATTTTTCTCTTCTGTGCTTATAATAAGGATAAGAGATTGTTTGTCGTAATAAATCAGTTTAAGAGTACAAAACTTCACAAAAACAAAAAGTCGCTTCTAGTAAAGTAAACCGAAAGATTATTTTATAGGATAAATCAAGTCAGATTCGTTTTAGCGTCTCATAAAACACTTAAATACAAATCACATAAATCTAAAATTATTTATTTTATATTTATTTATTTTATGGTATTCAAAACGGTATTGGCATAAAAATACATCGAGTAAATTTCGTGTAAGATCATCATGAAATTGGTATGTTATTAATTATTATATGAAAAGACCACATAATAATTGTTGATACCGGCGTGTAGAGGAACTAACTTGGTGGCAGCACTCTAAAAATCATTCAATATTAGAATGTCGCAATCCCATCGATAGTAAGTGATATATAAGAGAAAATTTGTGGTAATTGAAAAAACTTGAACAACTGAAAAATTTAAAAACTACTTCACGATATCTAAATAATTTTTTTAGGAATATTGAGGATTTAGCGAAGCAGTTCAAAATCCAAAATTAAAAATTTCTGGGATTGATTTTTGGAAAATATTGTTTTTTTCGTCCGATGTGTTCACGACATAAATTCATTACTCCTCACAATGTTATCCTAATTCATCGTAATTGCAACTATTGGAAACCCGAATTCCTGCTTATCAACCCATATGATTTTTTTTTAGATGTTGTGCCTTTTTATGGGATAAGCAGTTTCAAATTAAAAAAATTGTATTATACATTTTATATTATATATCCGGTCCTTATTTTTTTACGAAATACTACTTGTACCATTTCGTGCACTTTATATGTCTCTAAACCTCTCCTAAGATTCTTGCCGATTGGGGGCGAATATCAACTTATAAAAAATATTTTTTTGAACCATTTTTTCTAGTTTTGTCAGTCTAAACAAAAATAATAGTCAATTTTATTGATTGAGTTTAAATTTATTTAAAAATCACAAAAATTAAAAATTGCTACATATCTCGTATTAGACCGAGAAAAAAAATCAGATTCGTTTTTAGAGTCCTCAGAAAATCTTGGAGTCATGCCTCATATTGCAGCGATAAACTGCGACAACAATGCACTGCATCTTATTTAGCTGTAAATAAATAAACTCTATTTGATGACGTGAAAACTTCAAAAGCTGTATGAAAGAATTCACTACAGTTTGTCTGGAGAAGGAGTAGTAAGGACTGTATATTTAATGTAGGGGTACATATTTTCTGAAATAAAAGGATATACGTAGGCGTAGCTCAAAAGCCAAGCTTCACCACTAAAAAATGTTCAGTTCAGCTTTTCTGAATTTTTCAGAGGCAGTTTTTTTGTGTGCTCTTCTTTTATGCAATTTCTGGTTCTCTTTAATACGGAAAAAAACTTTCGGAGAGACTCTTAATGTTACGACGTACTACAATGACGATGCTATAGGAAAACCGAAGATTTTAGTTTTTTTTATATATATTAGTAATTATTTATTTTTTTCTCATATTTTTGATCATATGAAAGAAGGTAACAAATATGTGTATTATTAAATAAAAAAATATAAAATAAATAGAACTAACCAACTTTCATTATTTTAATAATGATTACCTAATTTGTAATAATATTTTGTCAAGTCCCAATACCATCATAAACTAGTTTCTTTTTCATAAATATTTAAATATGCCATTGTTTACTTGAGATATTTTTCATATTCAACTGTTTCGCTTGCTTATTATATTTCAGAAATGATGTTACTTTAAAATAAACATTAAAAACAACAGAGGAAAACAGGCATTAGAGAAATTATACCAGAGAATAAATATATGTAGTTGATAATTCAATTTTTAGTTATTATAGTTCTTATGAATACATAAATAAAACTAATTCATTAATATTTGGGCCAGAATTTCAGGCGTTTACATTGTTGTTAAAAGGGTTTTACATTAAAATAAAAGGGTTTTATATATAGTGGATTGGAAACTATAATTATCTCTTGTAATGCATTTCAAATACATTTTATGAAGGGTATGACGAAAGGGATTCGCCTGAAAATTGGTATATGGGTTGAGTCTGCTGTCAGATTGGGCTCATCAGATTTCATAATGTCTGTTGTCAGTAAGGTAGTAGTCCTCTGTCGAGTCTAAGTCTGATTTCGTGTTTTGCCACCTTTCTGACCGTCCTGTCGGTGTCAGTGTCCTGAATAATGGGTTCGTACAGTACTAAAAAAAAATATCTTACGACTTCGTCTGGTCGAAGTGCATCTTACCCCTCTTCGTTCTTGTTTCTTTTGCTCCTCTCCTGCTTCTGTCCAGCCTGGTCCTCTCTCGTCTAAGTCTTCTTCTTCACTGCCCTTTTTCCTGGCCTAGTTGTCCTGGCCCTTTTCTCCCACTTCCCTTTTAGAGTGTTACCTTATTTTTGAATCTAATTCCTTATTGGACATAGGTGACAGAAAGCTCTCTAGGTAGGCGCCCCGGGCCTGGGTGGGAAAGTTTGACATGTCCAGGAAGGGCCTGCACCTGCTTAATTGGCTTCTGATCCTTCGTCAAAACCTGTCGTTTTTGTTGTAACACTTAAGTGTTATTAGATCTAATAAGGGGCTCATGTGGCAAACTAAACACAGATGTACACATATCCAGAGACGCAGTAAAAGGTTCCTTGATACCACCAGGTATCGGGAGAGATGGCGAACAACCTTAATAGTATCCAGAATTGTTAGAAGGTCAATACATAGCACTATGCATTATCTTAGAATTCGACTTATGAACTCTTATTATCTATTATCCCCTTTTTATTCCTAATGCTTGGGATCCTGTTCATCAACCCTAGCCCTGAAGATCTGAAACATTGTCACTAATAAATTAGTTTTACTCATTTTTGTTCTTCACTGACTGCACAAACAACCATCTTCTGGTATAATACCTACGGTCAACAACTAATACTATAATATTTATCGTTCACAATAATTAATGATATACTCTTTCATTACAATTACTATGTTAAAGTTTTCTGTAATCACATTACAATGAAACCATGTAACTTAATAAAAATTAAATAATATCTTATATAATAATAGTAATGGACAAACATTTTTACTAATCAGCTAACTTTTATTACATGATTTAATTATACCAAGGCTGTGGATTAAGACATAAAGTTCAAAGACCCTCTTTTCATATTCAATATGAGCTTAGAACATTCTCTATGAATGGCGGTAAAAAAGTAGACTAGGTCGAGAAAGTAGGTTGTTGCGTGCCGGTGAAAGAAATAATCGATGATGTGTATAAAGAGGAAAGTCGATAGTCGACAAGTGATCGAAAAGGTCCGTGAAAAACTGATTCGGTAACTAGCCTTCAGCACGCAACCTACTTGAGCCCAAACAAGATAAGCTCCTCTAATACTGTCTCTGATGTTTCTTTCATTCTCCTCGTCTACTTTATGTACTGACTTAGCACTTGTAGCTTAGTCTCTCGGTTTAAAATATCATAATGCTATAAACCATGGTTAAGAAAAATCATCATCTTTTATATATATATTAGGATATATATAAAAGGGAAAGTATAGTGATCGTTCAAAATTTGGAATTATATTGTATTGTATCATTTTAATGTTTACACAAGTAATTCTAATCTGGATTATCTCTCTAGGAAGTCTGGTGAGTCAATTTTTTATAATTTTTTGAGGTTTATTACTTCCATCATTTTCGATAAATTATTATTTATTTATTCATTAACATTGTACAACGTTTCGGGACCACTGTCCCATATTCATGCACTATAAAAACCTATAACAATATTAAAAACTATATA
>NW_027107150.1:322374-327432 GCF_000696795.3 Halyomorpha halys | reverse complement strand
ATTGTGAATTCTATTCTTTTGTGGAACTCATTGCATAATTTTAGAATTTCTTGGTAACAGTCTTTCTGAGTTATGATTATTAAATCATCTATATATTTTTTTATAAGGATTGGCTTTTTATCCGTTTTCTTTAATTGTGTATTTAATTAAGTAATTCTATATTTGTCACCTTCTGTGTCAAGTTCACCTTGATATCAATGAATAAAGTTATTTTTCTTTCAATTTGAACTGTTTATATTTTATCTGAATGATGTTCTGTCAAATAATGTCTAATCTACTATGACAAAGGTACATCATGATCTCAACAATCTCAAGTTTATTTCTTGAACAAACATAATATGAACCTTGAAAAAAAATCCAAAATTAGAAATAATACCAACTTCCGTATAACTTTATCTAAATACAACTGCCAAGTTCCTGCTTTGTCTTTCAAGTGTAAGTTGGACCCAAACTAACATTACATTACACTAAAATTTTAGTTTTTAATGCAATTTCCTTTTCTATCCTTACTGCCAGTATTATTAGGGAGTTAAATAACTATGGTGTTTATTTATTGTATTAATAAATTAATTCTATTTTACCTGAATGTTTAAGATTCAAATATTATCTACATATACATAAAATTTCTTAACCATAGCAATATATTTTATAATGGTTAATAGGTCCTTAAACATTTAATATCCAATTTATTTCAAATACTTAGTTAAGATTGACTCTAAAATCTTAAAATTATTACAAATCATCATAAGTAAACGAAAGCAATTGGCGCTGACTATATTATATTAACATACAGTCCACTTTACTTGACCAATATTATTGAACGAGGTACATGCCGGTATATCATACGTATTATTGCCACAATATACCCCTGAATAAGCTAATATATCAGCCGTGTACGAGGTTCTCAAGTATCGTAGAAATTTAAATAAATACTCTAATGCACAATGCAGTTTATATTGCATAATATAATGTTGCTGTAAAATTAATATTAAATAAAATTATTATAGCTACTCATCACTTGGATTATTTATTCTTATTTCCACAGTAACATGTATTTTCATATAAAGCATTACTTAAAAAAGACTTCTATCCTTGGAATGAATGCAAAAATCCACCCCTTGTCAAACGTAGAATACGAGTTGAGAAGAGCCTTTGGCAGGAGGGGAAGATTCTCAGCCCAATATTTCCCTATTTTCTGAAGAAAGGGGGCCTTAAGCCCATGCTTCTTAAGGAGCTTCGTAAAGGAGGTGTTTTTACTCTGGCTTTGGGCCCGAGGTCGTTTGTCCTGCTCTAGGTTCCAATTCAGAAAGGTCAGCGAATACTGCGAGGTCTCTCAGCTTGAATATTTACAAAACAGAGCAACCTATATGTTCAATACTTCAATTAATGTTATCCAAGTCCTAAATTATATTTTCAATATAATATTTATGAACGGAAAGACTTACAAAGGGAGACTACCCACGTGGAAACACCGATTTCAATAAAACGTTTTGTGGTGAAACTAGGTTGAAACATATTTGGCACGTGTCCGTAAGGCTAATACGCCCTTAGAGCCGAGAAAAAAAAATAATACATGATATTTTTTTGTCATATACCACAATTGCTCAGCATGTATTTACTATATTGTACCGAATTGATTTGTTCTTTGTGTAAAATATGAACAAACGATTGTTGGTAATATTAAATGTACAGAAAATTAAAAAAGAAGTTGACTCCAGTAAAAAAACTTTATTTGAGGACAAATCTTTCAAAATTCGGCTTTAGCACCTTAAATGCGACTTAATAAAAATAAAAATTAGTAATTTTTGACTAGGTTTTTTTAAGATATATTTTTTATGCTGATGTCTTGCCCTCACAAAATAAATTTATGACTCCTCACGATGTTGCTAAAATCCAACGTATCTACAACCAGTGGAAAGCTCAAGTTCAGTTCTCTTAACCCATGTCAATATGTTTTTGATTGTATGCCTTTATGAGGGTAAAAATTATTTTAAAATAGAGAAAAACTTTTTTACTGTAATATAATATAATAAAACTGAAACGTTTATCTCTGGTTTAATTTTATTGTGAGGGTCGTTTTTTATTTTTAGAATAACTCTTAAAATTTCCTACATTTTTTATTACATATGGATCCCCTTTAGGACCACAACTTGTCTATTTTCTGATCCAATCTGTAAAATTATGCATTACAAATACTGTCAAACATTTTTTAAAAATATTTATATTAATCACTTTATAAAATTATAATATATTTTTTTAACATTATTTATTTTATTCTCAACTTTAAATAATATTTTACAACCAGCGGATGTAAAGCAATAGATTAAAAAAATTCTTTTATCCTCATTAAAAATGCTCATGTCATTACTAAAATTATGATATTTTTTTTTGTATATAATTGAATCAAGAGAAAGCCAACAATTCATTATTTACTTAGACTACTCGTATAATTGTAATTAAAATTTTATTTATCAACTTAAAAATAAAATAACTTATCATAATTCATTTATGTGTAATTATTTGGTATTTTGTTTTATTAAGTCTTACCTACAATTGTGTCTTATCTTGTCGTCTCTTATTATGTAAGTCTTATCTCTTTTTCTTTTTTTCTCCTTTAATTAATAATGAAATTCATTAATATATTTTATTTATATACTCTATAATATTGCGAATTATGAGAACTGCTTTTTTGTTTTAAAATAAATTAAATTAAATGTATTTTACATGAAGAGTTTATTTATTTTTTTTAAATTCGGTATTCTAGCCTAATTAGTCTATTTCAATGAGGGTGTAACCTATCCGATATTAAAGGCCGACTAATAGCTCATTGAATCACTGAGTTCAATCAAAATAGTTTGAGACGTTTTAAAGGAAATTGAAAAAAATGTGAAACATCTTTTTTATAAAGTGCTACTTTCGGTGAGTCGATCTTAGCGAAATATTTCCTCTCACATTCCATGTGTATACCTACATAGAATATGTAATTTCAGTTTCCTGCGACATAACGTTGATGGTCTAATCTGATCACAACCAGAGACAAACCATTATGCGATACTATGTTTTTTGGACTCAAACTAGAATTCATTTTTTTTTTTTTTTTACGATCCTTTCCCGTACTATATATTCTATTTATAGGTAAGTGAATGTAAAAATATATAACTTGGTTCAATGAATGAATTAATCACTGAGTTACATTTTTTTCGAACTTTGGACTTTAAATAGCCCAAGTATTACTAAATGATCCACCGTAATGCCACAGGCCGTTTGATAATCCATTTGGAATTAGCTAACGATCGAAAAGGGGAGCCTTTGACATTACAGTTCCACGAAGCTAGTTGAATACAGTGGACGAATCTATTTATGTTAGGGACTGGTTGGCGCCGAGGTATTCATCTCCTCTTAATAAATAATCACTTCAGCCTTGACTGGCTCCGGCCATTGTGGTCGTCTCTTAAGCCACGGTACGCGGCCATGTTCGTGAGGAATCAAGGGCACTCCTTTAAATATTAATATATTCTATCAGTAGGCCCTATGGAAAAAAAGAGCTAATGTATTCCCTTTTAGCCAGATGAAATATTATTTATGAAAAAAAAGTATCTAGAATGCCTGAGGCTGCCTACGAAGTGCCTACACTGCTTAGCCGCTGAGATGACTGACAACATTTTTGGCTGAAAAAATTCACCTTAAATACCTTAGAAACGGGTTACAGCTAGTCGGTTTAAGTATTTGCTTAAAAATTATTACAAAACAGCTAATGAGCAGTTATATGACATCCCGAAACACATCACCTTCCTTTCCTTCCGGCTTCGCCGTAGTCGGGTTGTTTGGTAGTCTTAGGTCGAAAACGATTTTTATGTAGTTTGGCTTCTCCGATTCTCAACGGATCTAATTATGTTAACCCTTTGCACTCGGTTGTCCCCTCAGAGGGAAGATGAAAGTTTATTAACGATTACGATTAATGAACTTATTCTACCACAATGTTTTAAGAAACGCATATTTTCCAGAAGATTTTTTTTTTCAAATAGTAGAAAAAACAGATAAAAAATATCAAGATGCATGATAAATAAAGCAAGTGGTTTTACGTTGAAAGAGAAATATTTGGGAAAAATGTCCCCCTCACATTTGAATAGAATTTAAGATATGCAAAATGCTGCCATCTAGTGGGAGAAAAAATAAGAAAGCTAAGTACCCCTTGAGAGTGAGGAGGCAACACAGACAAGTGAACACAGGCTGTCTAGGACAACTGGCAGTAAACTATTTCCCAGGATGAGCGAATAGGTTAATCAACACCGCCAGGCAGGGAACGAATCCAGGATGAAGGAACTAAAGAACACAGCAGAAGAACAAGTCCTCACTATAAACCAACATCAAGTAATTGTAATCTAATTCATTAATGTAATCAATAATCAAAATTAATAACTAACGCAATAATACAGATCGTAATCATCTTGGGCAAAACATAATCAATTGTCATTAATCATCCAAGAATAGAGGCATTTTATTTTTTATTTTGTTCATCATAGTTATAATTTATTTCTACATACAGTCCACTTCTTCATTCAAACCAGGTATGGCAGCATGTAAAAATTAATTTGGTTAATATCCTCTAATTTTTACTCCGGGGAATATCTAAATTAAACAAGAAATGAGGGTTATAAATTCCTTCATTGTTAACTGGAATTTAAAAGAAATAAAAGTTTGTAAGACAGTTGAGAGCCGATTTTCAAGAATATCTAACACATCCATCTAAATCTTTGTCAGATAATAGATTGAATAATAAGCTACATTTTCCAAATGTATCACAAAGGAAACGGTATTTTATTGTTTGTTCTGGTAGAAAAACACTAGATGAAAAGCGGCATACAACAATTTATTGTAAAAAACTGCACAAACTAACCTACTATTTAAATTAAGGATTGCTTCAGAATTTATCATGCAGTAGGAAATTATATAAAATATATATTTATAATCTTAAAATTCTTTCTTGAGACTGGCAATTTTTTACTAAATAATTCAAAAACACTATCCAAATTATAGTCTCAAAACATTTATTTCATT
>NW_027107150.1:283566-321314 GCF_000696795.3 Halyomorpha halys | reverse complement strand
TTGACATAATAAATATAAATGTTTTGACCTGGGCAGAATAGCCTGTATGGAGTTTTTTAAAATGGTTAAATGATATGTCTCATAGTAAATTAAGATTGTCCCTGAAGATGGCCGAATTGGCCGAAACGTTGGACATGTAAATGAAATAAATGTTTTGAGACTATAATTTGGATAGTGTTTTTGAATTATTTAGTATAAAATATATATATTATTTGATTTGTGTTATGCAATGTCCATAAATATATATAAACCACATTTGACCTAGTACAATTAATAATTAAAATTACTTTCCGGAATAATCTTCAAGTTCTTTGATTTTTTATGCTTCGTTTTATATTTCAATTTTTTAGTTTATTTAATTTACTGTAAATTTTAGTTGTCAGAAGATTGGAAGTATAGCAACACAAAATATTATATTAGTCTTGGTTTACATTACTGGCCATCTTTAAAAGCTTCTAAGAAAAGAGGCAACAAGAATAAGGACAATTAATACAGATATTTAAAAAGAAATAAATATTGAAAACAAAATCATACAAATAAAAACTTAAACATATATACCATTTTTTTTTTTTTTTACTCAAAGTATGTTTTTAAATCAATTTTCAATAAGCTATAGTTGCATTAATGAAAGTTAGTGTAACCCAGAGTTGGGCAACTATAAAACTAATAACTAAAATTGCCATGGATACGATATTTATTTATCAATGGTTCATTCATGAATAAGGGTCGTATCTATGGAAATTTTAGCTAGTTAGTTATAATTAGTTATAAATAAATAAATAAATTAGTAAATAATAAATAAATGAATAAATTAGTTTTATCTATAGCTTATTTTTGCTCATCTCTGGTAATACCGATACTAAATCTAGGCAGGGACTTTAGAACTTGAACCATTGCAATTTTAATAACAACGAATCATCAAAAAATTGTTTTCGTTATTCATTGAAAGGATAAGGTACAGATATTGTACCTTGTACAACAGTTAGAAAATGTAGATATGCCGAAATTAGTATGTTTTTAAACATAAAAAAGCTTTACATGGTACCCTAATTCATGTTATTTTATTTATTTTTTAATGAATTCCTAGATAAGTACGTTTTTCTTTACATAACTGAATTTTGAACTGCAATTATGTTTTTAACTGAAATATTTATCTTCATATCATGAAGTAGTTTTTATATTATTTTGATCTTTCATCCTTAATAATCCCTGATAATCCTCCGAGGCGTCTGAAAAGAAGATGGCCACGAGACCTTCTAGTTTAAATTAATGTTTGAAGTACCACCAATGGGTGGTTCCTTCCCAAGATTGTCAAGTGTATATGAAACATACTACTTATTTACTTATTGTATTATTTTGTATAGTTGTAAATTACAATAAATAAATAATTTAAAAAAAATAAATATTATTTTGCTTCTCTATTTTTATCTCAAATTATCAGAGTTGGTCTGAAATTTCGTCAGGGGGTTTCGAAAATTAAAAATGGCTTGAGTATAATGGCTCCCATAACTTAGGAGAAATAAATAGCTGTTGATACAATAAATCCGAAATAAATCAGAACTATTGGAAAGCTTGTTAATCTTAATCCGGAAAAAAGTTATGTACTTGAGTCCCACTGTGAATTTCAAGGTTAATTGATAAATATGCGTAGGGAAACTTTTTAACCCTCCAGGAATAAGTCGTTATCCTATAAAAGTCCATGGGATACGGATTAGTCGTATTACCTTCAAGTTAAAGGAACTTTTAACAAATATAGTCTGGAACTTAATTAAGAGACTAACAATACATTTACAGAAGCACACTATCTACTCAATTATTTAAATTATACTAATGTAATGTAAATATAACTTTTGGGTTAATTGGCCCTTCGGAAAATTAATTAAAACATAGAAATAAATATGGTTCAATGACTGGAAGAGTTGAAAATATTTTAGTAGGTCGATTTAAAAAAAAATCTATTGAAATATATTACCTCAAAAATATTAAAATTAGGATTATATAACAATTATAAATCAATAAATCACTCAAATTATATGATAGACAAATTAAAAACAAAAATGAAAAACAAAGTTTCATATTAAAGATTAATTTTCTTGACTGTAAGGGCGTTTATATTGAATAAACCTCCAAAACATTTAAAACTAGAATTGAGCAACACATTGGTGATTGTAAAAATGTTAAAAATATAACCATAACAGCACTGGACCAACATTGCATAAAACTAAAACATAGTTTTATTTAACAAAATCCATAAATATTAGAAACAGAAAAAAATAGGAAAATAATAAAAGCTATATACATAACAAAAACATAGAAAATTCAGTCAATTCAATTACATTTTTTTTTTTTTTCTTTTTTGGCCAAGACTCCCAGTGGAGTCCTATACTGCCTGCCTAACCATGGTTGGGGGTCAAAGTTCTTCATTTTGTGGGACCGCCACTCAATGAAAAAAGTCAACGTCTCAGGCCGGATTCGAACCGGCACCGCCAATAGACATCAACAAATTGGAATGACTGTGTCTTAACCACTGAGCTATGGGCGGCCCTTCAATTAAATTATACAAATAATTTAAATGCACACTATAGAGATATTATGAATAAATTAAAAATAAATAACAAACGATCTAGTTAATATTATGTCCCATAATAGTAATTTTGGAAAGAAGAAATGTCATAGGATTAACCACAGAACTAAATAGTAATTTCATTGTTTCACAATTAGAGGTAGTAAATATATGCATAGAAGGAGTTTATCAGTTATCAACATTATCAGATTAATTTTAGAAAGGATGTAACAATAGAGTGTAAGGAAATTCTCCTTGTTTTCAAGAAGTTGTGTACTTTAACAAGGTTAACAACAATAGATGTTATTGTGTTTTAAAGATGGATTATTAAGGAGAATAGTTGTTATATCATATATGAAATAATAGTTTAAAAAAATAATAATATAACTACATATTACTATTTTTTTAATAATTTATTTATTGCTATTTACAACTGTATATACATATATACTTCAAGTAGATTTGCTATAAGCGATGTAATGACATGATACAGACATGTGGAGAATCTACCCATTGATAGAACTTCAAAAAAATGTTTAGAGAAGATCTCGAGGTCATATTCTTTTCAGACGACCAGGTGGATTATCAGGTAATGAAGGAGAAGCCAGGTTAGAAATGAGTTGGTTTGGGTGGTTAGGAAATTTATCATGGAAGCATTAGTAATTGGTTCTGGCCAAATCGGCAACATATGGGACATTGATGTCCTAATGGATGATTTGATTTGTGACAAAGTAAGGAGCATTAAGGGTTTTGGACTGTAGGGATTGGATTCGGGAGGAATTCAATGGTTTAACTCAACTCCTTATATCCAGATAGGCCTTATAACAGTCACTCTTTTAGTCTTTCAGTAGATTAGTCTTTTGTGATGGATTGGAAGTTTATCTAGTAAATGTTGTAATAGTCGGAATCGACGAGCACTATCCTGTCTTTTAAGTCTTGTATGAGGATTCCATGTCAGTCGTTTGTCCAGATGTAGTCCTAAGTAACTGATCTATTCAACGGGAATAAGTGGGGTATTATTAAAGGATACTGTGGGGCAAGACGAAGGTTTACGAGGAAGGGTAAATGTGATTCGGTGGGATTTATTAGAATTTATTTTAATCCTCCAGTTTTGGCACCATTCTTCAAGGGTGGTGTTGTGGGACTGGAGGGTTTGGGATACAATGCAAGGATCATTATTCACTGACAATAGACAGTGTATTAGTATTTAATTTTAGAATTATTGTTTGAGTGTTTGAATTATTGGAAATTTGCTGTTGTGAATTACAGTATTCCTGATGATGGAGCGATGGCCCAAATTTTAATGTAAAATTTTTAAAATTATACAAAAATGTCAATAGAAGATTTCTATACTTTAACTGATTAAAACATTTAAAAAAACTTAAAAATCAATATTTATCCGCAATACTAAAATGGATTTTTCGCTAAGTTTATTGTTGAGAAGTTAACATAGTTAGAAAGGTAAAGTAATTTTTTTTTCTAACTTAAGAAATTGTAAGTTTTTTTCTAAACTGTTTCCAACGTGTTCCTTTGATTATTTAGAAGTTGTTTCAACAAAGGTAGAAACAGTTTACATTCCGAAGGTCATCAAACATGCAGATCTTCACGGCCATTGCACAAAGCTAAATCTACAAAGCTGCTGGGGTACAAGGAATATTGGCATCGCTTCAGAGGCATCTTATTAGGAACATTCCTGAGTAAGGCATTTAAACAAATCATGGGTGTCTTTGATGCTGGAGTATATTTCATTTCCAACTATTATGATGGAAAAATAAAGAACCTGAGATTGTTATAGTAGAATAAATAAGGAAAAGAGTGGAAAGGTTAACTTGCAATTAGTCGCTTCTAAAATTAACCTAATTTATAAAATTTGTTGTATTCTAAAAAAATATTTTTTTTTCTTAAATAAATTCTTCTATTTGTCAATTTGCATTGCATCGTATAAAGATAATTAAAAAATACCCATGCTGATCGACTAATCGATCTTCACATTTTTAGTATTATTGTTTATAATATTGATATTTATACGTGTATTGTAAAGTGGGGTTACTGTTACACTGAAACGATAACTGAAAATAAGAAAAAACGAAAAAATTACCTCAATGATTAGCTAAAATCACAACTAGCTTATCACGCCGTTTTCTAATTTCAGGCTAATTTCGCACTAATGTTTTTTCCCATCAAAATTAATTAAAAAAATAAAATCCATTTACGGAAACATTAATACGGAGTTTTCTATTTTCTAAGAAGAAATTTCTATTTTCTTGAAGCACTTGAAGTGGATATGTTAATTATTGAGTAGAAGATGGTAAAATAAAGATTACACTGATTTTTGAATATTCCTAATCATAATCTTCAAGAATTAATCAACGTTTAACTGTGTCTCTACTCTATTAATATTTATTTAGAGATGAGACAAACAATTGAAAAAGCTTTTTTTTGTTTTTTTTATTTATTGCTATTTACAACTGTACATTATAATGTATATAGTAAATTTGATCTCAGTTAAAATAGAGTGTTACAGGCTTGTAGAGAAACTACCCATTGATAGTACTCTAATGACGTTTTACATTAGCAGGTCTTGTGGGCACCTTCTTTTCTGGCGCCTCGGAGGATTCTCAGGAATGGAAGAGGAAGCAAGGTTAGAAGTGGTGGATTTGGATGGTAGGGAGTTTGTAATGTAAGGAATGATATCTAGTTTGGGCTAGATCATTATGGAATATTAAGGTCTTTATGTATGATTTTATTTGTGACGTAGTAAGGAGCTTTGAGGATTTTGTGAAGGATTTTGGATTGTAAGGATTGGATACGAGAGAAATTCGAAGGCTTAATGGAGCCCCAAAGCTTAACTCCGTATGTCCAGATTGGCCTTATTACAGTCATGTAGATCAGTCTTTTGTAATGAATTGGAAGTTTAGACCGTTTGTCTAGTAAGTGCTGTAATAGTCGAAATCGACGTGCAGTTTCCTGTCTTTTCAGTCTTGTGTGAGGATTCCAGGTTAGTCGTTTGTCCAGATTTAGTCCAAGATAGCGGATCTGTTCGACAGATTGAAAAAGTTGTGCAACCTAAATGACACAGCTTACTTTATAACTATTTTGTCAATTGATTTTTCGCTTACCTATATATGGAATACATAGTAAGGGAAATTATTGGGATAGTAAATTTTTGAGGTCCCCTGAGTAAAAAACCCTATTCTCGCAAAATTATTTGCGTATGAGTTTTTTTTTTTAGTGTGAAAAGCCTAGTTCAAAAAGGTCAAAAGAAGTAGAGACTGAAATTATATATTTACGTCAAGCATGTACCTGGTTTATGACACCAACGTTTTCGCTAAAATCGAATAAACCGAAGCCTCTTTATAGAATTGATTTTTAGCATTTTTTATTCATTTCCTCCAAAACACCTCTAATAATTTTGATTGAAATCAGTGAATAAATGAGCGATCAAGTTATCTTGAATATAAGATAGCTTATTTATCCTGGTTGAAATAGACTTGTAGAACTTAGTTGCCCAATTTTCAAAAAAATCTTTTCGAAAAGTACCTTGAATTTTATTTATTTGAAAAAATAAACAGTTCTAATTATTAACAATAATGTAAAAGGTTAATATAAAAGGTGAATTTTAAAAATGAAAAAGGAATTATAAATCCGATTAAAACGGTAAGTTATGAGATTGCACGATGTTTCTCTATCACATGACTGCTTCGTTATCTTCTGTTAAACTGTTGTATTCTGTATCTCCCGAGACCCTAAAATACAATCTTTTGTAGCTATAGAAAAATAAAAAATAATATACATCATTTTTGTCCTCTCTGGTCTTTGGCTTTTTTTCCTAAAAACACAAAAATAGCAATAACTTCAAAACGAGCTCACTGACCTGTACAAAACCTGATGAAGTAGCTTAGTGAGTGAAAGTTGTGGGATGCGGTGGATTTATTCGTACAATATATAGGCAAAGTACAATTAATTTAAAATACATAGTGGAATATTAATTATATTATATATAGTACAATATAAGATCATAAATATTTTCTGGAAGATTGCTGATTGGCCATGTGTATCAATAAATGGAATTTGGTCCGGGTGCGGTCAAATAAAACTCAAATAGTAAATTGGTATACTATTTTTATATTTTTCCATAGACCGCACCCAGACCAAATTCTATTTATTTATAAATATTTTCATTAATTAATAGTTGTAGGAGACAAGAGAGATTGAAGAAAAGTGGATTCCATAAGGCTAAAAAAAAAACTAAAAAAGTGGATTCCATGTGATCATTATTTCCCATTCCTTTTTTTTTATTGACACCTCCACTACACGAGATAGGAGAAGTTGTATCCATGCGGGTTGTAAAAAAAAGAAATTGCCATTAGAATCGGAAATTCCCCGCAAGAAAATAGAGAGCAAATTAGTTTCCTATTTGTGTTTTTTTTTTCTTTTTACATCTCTTTATTTGTATTTTCTTTAATATTTCTTCTCTTATCTATCTGTTACTATCATCCTTTTCATTTACTATTTACAACCTTAATTTTTCTTATTATATCTTACTTTTTTACATTTTATACCCCTGTTATTTTACACTTATGTTTTTTCTTTTTTTTTCCTTTTTGTAACTATAGTGTTTGTATCTTTTTTAGCCCTGACGAAGCCCTGCAATGTGGGGCGAAACGTTGGCTCAATAAAATAGTGTAATTCTACTATATGAGTTTTTTTTTACCGCACCCGGACCATATTCCATTCATCTATACACACGGTCAATCAATAATCTTCCAGTAGTTTCCTTTTTATTTTCTAAATTTAAATATGTGATCTCGAATAATATCTTAGTTATTTGATTAAGATAATAATTCTTAATAATTATGAAAATTACTTTTTTTAATTACTGGACTGAAATGGAAGTCTACTAATCTATTTCTGGTATATTCATTTCAAGTTTGGATTTATTCATAATCTATTCAAAGTAAATATTTCTTAGTGATTTATTTATATCTGTCGACAACTAATTCAGATTATCGTTTTGCACTACGTTTTTACTTTATTACATATTAATTGAAGTACTAGCCTTCAAGCTGATCTTAAACAAATCTCTATTTATGGACGATCACTGACTGAAGTGTTGGCTGATCGACTCTTATTGATTGGCCTTCACAGAATAGTTCACTCGCTCTTATCCAGTTTGTTTCTCTTCGCTTATAACTTTTCTACTGCAATAAAAATTCAATTCAGATCTCTATTTTAACAATAGGACATAGTAATATTTTACAATTTAGAAGTAAATTAACATTCGATTTAGTTGATTTTTTGTTCTTTTGGATTATATATATATATATATATATATCATGTTTCCAACTATGATCATAAAATATCAATAATTTTATAAACTTAATGATCTTTTACTGGAAGAGTCTTGGGAATTAAACTGGATTTGGTGAATGACACAATTCTTATATGGATATTATAAATAAATTAACGATTTTAGTTTTTATGTGGTTTTATATAATATAGAATTAATTTAGTCATTTTTGTTTGTTATTGTATAAAAAAAGTATTTATAATTATAAAAGAAAATATTTTTATATAATAAATAGAAAGAAATGGTTTTTGAAAAACTGTTAATTTTTGTTGAATTGTTCATCTTTGTGGTAATAGAGGTAGGAGAAAAGTGTTTTATAGTCTATATGGTTATTATAATGGAAGATAGCCTTCAGGAAGATAATCATTCTCCTAAAATGACTGACTACTAACGGTAAAATTGTTTTTATTCATTAAATGACATTAATATTAATCTATATTAGCAAGAATGACAATGAAGGAGATAATTATATGTTATATATAGGTTATTATTATCAGGTAAATAGTTTATAAAAAGTTTTGAAGGTATATATAATATATTAGTATTTGTTGTAAGCGCAAGTTATGGATTTATGTTGAATTTAGTTTTATAGCAACCTGAAGATGGGAGATATTTCCCGAAACGTTGTTGCTGATTATATGAAATAAATTATTGTATTTGAAAAAGGAAGAATTGTGTCATTCACCAAATCCAATTTAAATATTTTATATAATAACCCCAATAAACTGCAATATAAGTACGATATTGAAACAATTTGGACCGAAACCGACTTTCGGTCTTTTTTAAAGATTTTTTTTTTTAATAAATCATAGTTGATATCCGTTTTAGCACCTCTAAAAACACTTACGATATGAAGTTTCCAAAAAAAAAAATTGAAAATGAAATTATTTTGTTTCATTTGAACCAAAAGAAAAAAAACCTTTGATGTCTTTTTTAAAAAAGAAATATAGTAATAACGGTTTTAATGACAACCAAAGAACAATAAAAAAAAATATTTATAATAATATTTTCCTTGCTTTTGGTTGAAATTAACTTATAAATATACATTAATAAATAATTTTTATAATTAATTAATAATAATAATACATTAATAAATATACATAACTTATTAATATAAATTAATATTTTTGCTATTAATAAGTATTGCTATTAATATTAATGCTTTTGGTTGAAATTAACAGTATTAAAAAAAAAAAAAGAACTCCATTCCTATCAATTTAGTTGGATGAAGTTCACCCACACAAAATTAACAACCCACATCCAACATGTAGTTCCCTTGTTAATTTTCTGTTTATCAAATGCAGCGTCAATTTTTTACTAAATCGGTTTTAGAGGATATTAGAAAAAAAAAGTACAATATTTTAAATTGAGATGACAGACAAAAATGTTTTCAGACAAAGCTTTTAGTTTAGTTAGCCCTTTCTTAATTTCGGCAGGTTTACTTGTACGCTTATTGTTTACTTAATGTTTATCTTTCTTATCAAATAAACGTTTCTTACAGTGGTACCATCCGGGCCCTGTTTCATAAAAAAGTATGAACTAATACTATTATTCTTGTAGATTTATCTAAATTCAATTACACTGACTTGTACAACAGTAACTTGTGATTTAGTATTTTTTAATTCCTGTAATATCACTAACAGTCATCTCTATCATGAAAAAAATAAGTATTATTATTATTACCACACTAGTTTCTACACTTGTGCTATGAACTAATACTATTAGCTTGCATTATGAAACAGGGCCCTGTTAGATAAAAATTTAAACTATCGATTTTTGTTCATGTATTGATTCTTAAAAGACATTTATATCGAATATCTTACAAAATATTTCCCATGTCCTCCTAGGCAACAAGGAGGTTTGCTGTATTTATAAATAAACGAGCACGTCTATAGTCTAAAATATTTCTAGATGCTGAATCCATTTTTAAATAAATATATTCTTCTATCCACGTAATATCTTATAAATATTTAACATTTATATGAGGCCATTGGACATATTTCGACACTAGAATATTTCCCAATTCTCGTAGGGAGAGCACGTACGTGAAGTTTGAAAAGTTTCAACTCGGTTGGAGGGAACAAGATTAGAACGCTTCCCCCTACAGACCGAGTGAACTTCAATTTCCGTAAAAAGTTTCCAAAATTCGCTTCTCCCGACTGGATTCTATCGGCGGAGAGGGCGGAATCGAATTGAGGTGGAAATTGTTCAACAGTTGAATAACTCTCGCGAATGACGGGAGTAGGGCATGATGGAATATTTACTGCCTACTTGTCCATCCTAGCCGGCAGTAGAACATTCATTTAGTTATGAGTTTAGTTAGTTAATGAGCCTGGCTGGTCTCAACCTTTCCCTTAGATCGCCGGAGTCTCTTCATTAATTTAGTCTCGACTGACGAGCCGTACCAGACTGCCTACTCAACAGTATTTTACCATTTCCTTGACGGGTTAATTGCATTGCTTTTAGGCTAAAAAGAAATAATAAAAGGAGCCATAAAAAAAGCAACATGTTTTTCAATATATATTTATAATATTGAGTAGATTTATCGTTTTTGGAGGAGACGGTAGCAGCGTAGTAACGCGGCTGTCTGTCAACCCATAGATTGCGGCCCAATCCGGAATTCGTTCAAGCTTATAACTATACAATTATTATAAAATACACACTCCTAACCTCCCTCCAGGGATGTGTGAGGCCCGTCAGCCAATAGGTGGGACTCACAAAAAAAAAAAAAAAAAGCGTGGGAGTGACGAACCCACCCTATGAAAACCACTTCAAGAAACGCGCGATGTGTTTCTTAAGTACATTTTAAGTAGTAGATTTCCAGGCCTTGGACCTCTACAGGCTGTCGCGCCAATAAATAAACAGATTTATCGTTCAGATTTTTTGTAGTGTAATTAGTGAACATTTTGTGAAAATTAATTTACTAAATATTATTTTGTAGGAAGATAGTCCAGGTGGTGGTCAATAAATTTTCACAACGAAGATAATTTTTACAATACCAGTCCAACGTTTCGGCCATTTTAGCCATCCTCAAGGACATCTTCAATTATAATTTCTTCCTCACATTAATTTAAAGTTACTTTTGCAGGCTATTCTGCCCAGGTCATTTCCTTTATTATAAGTTAAAAGCCTATTTTTTAAAATCATTAATATTTAATTCTTCTTATATAAGGTTAACCAACGCTCCGCTCCACTTTATTGGACCTCGTCTGAGCTTTCAGATTGAAACAAAGATGACAAACATAGTTTTCGTCAAACTGTTGACGTTAAACGTTGTTTTACAATAAATAGTTTTCTTTTACCATTTTGATACCAATATTGAACGCCACCCGGACTATCTTCCTACAATCTACTTGATACGGTAAACTATCTTCTTCCAATATAAATACTATTTTATATATAAGTTACCCAGCATGGGATGGACATCTAAACTCGTAAAATATATATTTTTTGTTAGTTATTGTAAAAATTATCTTCGTTGTGTAAATTTTTTTCATTGAGAACTATATTTTTATCGATGGTACTGCTATAAAAGATCCATATATTCCTATACTCTGCATATTTTCTTATTATCCGCACCTATTGCTCTGACAGATTTTAGAAATAAACCTTAGTAGTGCTTATCCCTCCCTGTTTCCTCAGTCTGCTGGTGTACCTCAGGGTAGCGTTCTTGGTCTTATCCTTTTTACTGTTTATACGACAGACATCCCAATTGTTCCTAACACTTTCTAAATCGCATTTGTCAATGTACTATACATGCTATTAGTGACCAATCAAATTTTTTTCAAAATCATCTCTTTCCAATCCCACCTTACAGTCCACATTCTTTAGAGTTCTATTTATGCATTTATCAATTTTCTGTTCATACGTCTTTAAAAAAAAAAAAAGTAATATATAATTTGAATATTTTGTGCAGATGGAGAATATTTGCTGTATTATTCAACCAACGTTGTCTCTCTGGTAAAGGAATGTTCGGCTTATGCAACTGTGATGTAACGTTAAATTCTGCAGGGGAATGATCTATAGACTGGCACGGGGAGGAGGTGGGAAGGGGGGGGGATTTTATTCCATACATTTGAAGGATTATTATTAGAATCTATAGGTTATGTAATCCGTATTGTATTGCGCCATGGCCTTTAACTTACAGGACACTGTTAAATGTTTTGTTTTTAATGAGTCCATATTTAAAAAAAAAAAAATAGGTCAGAAAAATTCCCGAAAATACATTTTTTTTTTTTTTAGAAAAATGTGATCAGAGTATTTTGCTCGTTTATTTATTCTTAAGGAGAATATATTTATTTCTCGTTTATTTGTAACTGTTAATAAATTGAAAATAAAAAATTGATGTTTTTATAAATGTTTACAATATGTCTTTAAATAATTGTGAGTAATTCTTCATAGATTTTAATTGTAATTTCATAGATTACATTATCAAAAATCGCTCACATATACACTGAAAAAAAAAGCAAATATGTAATATTATGGGGATTTGTGATAACAGTGCAGCAACATTTTATAAAAAATCAAAATATTTTCTAATGTTTTTATTAGGTATATATTACCAGACTTAATAAAGCGTCCGTTATGATGAAATTCAGTATTCATAATGTTGTATAAGATGTTTACAATTTATTTTTTTTTATTTAAACGATTGATTTTCACTTTCCCATTGATCATAGACTATCAAATTGGTGGGGATGGATTTTTCACCCGTTTCATAACTTCCAGAACACGGTTTGGAGAAATTTGGGGATAACTGTGTATTTTATTTCTTCTCTACATTTGGTATCCTACACTTCCTTGAAGGCGTTTGTTTTAATAGCAAACATACAAAACAAAGAAAAAATGTAGAATGAACTTTAGTAAAAGTTTTGTTCAGCCTAAAACTTTTTTCTCTGTTTTCAAGGATTCGCGCACCTCCACAGCCTCTCCAAATTGATTTAGATCGTTGATGTAGCATAAATCCCTTGGATAATATTTTTAATATTCAGGCTCTCTCGGGTTTTATTATTTATATAGCCAAAGAAATCATAATACTATGGAACGTAATGAATTTATGATAATCTGTTCTATTCTGACATGGGATTTCCTTTCAGAAAAAAATATCTTTGCCAGGCCTATTTATTATTTAATTTTAACTTTCGATCATGGCCTTATGATTGAATACTCAATATCTCTAACTTCTCCATTTCGGTATCCTTGCATTTAATTTGATAACTTTTTTTTTACTTTCAAAATTCTTTTTTTTTTTATAACCTGATATTCTCGCTATTTACAACAATGAGTTTTAGAGTATATGCACTGAAGTTTTCTTATTAATTTTATTATAAATAAAATTAATAAGAAACCTTCAGGATGGAGAATACGAAAAAAAAAGACATTAATTTTATTTATTACACCACCGTAAAATGCCACAAGGCAATCGACGAAATTACAAATTACATACACCTACCTATATGTATGTATTCAATTGCTTATTTCGTCAGAGGGGTGCGAAAATATATATATTAATTTTATTTACACCAGCAAAGCGGACCCTCCCCGCTCACCATATTACTAACGCGCATTAGCGCCTGCGACACTTCACATACAGTGGACATTAAATATACCCCTTAAAATACCTTCTGGTAAAAGAAGGAAGCATCATAATAATCACATTTTATAGTACTTCATTATTATTTTATTTTAATAAGGGAGTACGAAGAAAATATTAATTTTATTCATAAATAAATAAAATTAATATAAAAACTCCAGTCTCTGTCTCATTCTGTCATGTCTCTGCATTCATTGAACTACTGTAGATGGGTGTAAATAAAATTAATACATTTTTTTTTCATCTTGGGGTACAAAAAAAAATGTATTAATTTTACTTATAGCAACTACAGCAGTTAAATGAATGCAGAGACAGCTCTACGGCCGGCAGAAAAGGCTTGTACGAAAATAAACAAGAAACTGGAAGGGCTGAATATTACAGTTAATCCCAAGAAGACCCACTGTATTATTTTCTCCTTCCAGAAGAAAAAGCGTCTCCCTAAAGCCTACAAGGTGGCAAGGTACGAGAATAGACCAGAATTAGTATTCCCCGAAGGTCACCTCCTCTGTAGGCCTAGGCACCTATCCCGTAACCATATATTTTGTTTTTCCGCATTGACTTCTCGCAGGACCCGTCAGAACAAGGAGAGCGTCCGATACAGCCTGGAAGGAACGTCCTATGATATCTTAATCCGCATTCGCAAGGAGATGTGCAGATCTATTAAAGATATTGCCATTGGTCGGTATCCAATTATCTCTCACTGCCTCCTCGAGTGCAAGGTCAAGTAGAAGGCAGACTAAGGCATCTCCCTGGCGTAATCACTTTATTGAGGGGAATTCCTATGATCGCTCTCCACCGATCAGAACCATGCAGCGTAGTTGTTCATTGTGTGCCTCACGAGGCTTATGAGCTTGCTAGGGATCTTAACATGCTTTAGACCCTCATACAATTCTTCCCTATTCACGCTATCATGAGCTGCTCCAAAATCGATGGAGCGGTGGTGAGTTTTAATCTTGAATTCCATTCCTAGCTTGAGAATCATCCTGAGGTAACGTAATTAGGTATGATAATTTTTATTACTTCCTGATTTCGTTGAACTCCAATCACGGCAAATTGTTCTTTTTATTTTTACATTACCACAACAAACCTCAAATTACCACAATAAACCTAATGTAAATACAATGTAATTAGGTGGGATATTGTTCAGCGCAATACCATTTCCTGATTTGGTCGAATTCCTATCACAGCAGACTGTTCTTTTTATTTATTTATATATTATATTATTTTCTTATAGCCAGAGTGAGGTTTGATTGTTCTTCCCTCCAGGCTTTTTATTCCAACAATAATAAAAAATCTGTAAGAACAGCCTTACAGCTAATGATCTTCGTGGGTGCTAGTGCTAAAATAAACGGAATTTACACGAATTAAAGATAATCCGGGTGGCGGTCAATAAAGGTATATATAAATAGTAAAATAAATTTACTGCCAACTAACGTTTCGCCCCACTTTTCAGGTCTGTCAGACTGTTTTACTATTTTGATGCCTTTATTGACTGCCATTCCTACAATCTATGTTATGCGGTCAACTATCTTCTTGCAAAATATTTGATGCCTGACGTTCATGACTGATCCGAATAGCTGTTTCATCTTTATCCCTTTATCTATTTAGCATTAGATCTGTAGCGTTGGGATCTTCTGTGGAACGCTCATTTGCATCCTCTCCTTAATTAGCTCGTTGCACAAAATGCCTTTAACATGCACGAAATCCTTCCTATTGCTGATGCGTTACAGATTAAATGGCTTTTCATAGTGTAACCGTCCTTTGGGAATTAGGCAGCATTGAATGAAGAACCTTGCTCGTGTTTGGCTTACGGTTCAAAGGAGATTCTCCTGAAACCGGGATTGAAAGCGATCAAAGGAAACGTTTTCACCGCAAATCCCGGTAGGTCAGCCATTCATCCTCCTACCGTACCTAGACAACTTAAAGCCCTCTAAGTAGAAGTCCCGAATGCTAATATTCAAGGAATTAGTTTAAATATATCTATTTGCTATATTTATTATCATTTATATTAGAACCTAGCAGAAGGTTGGCAACTTGATGAGCTGATGAGGGAAAATAAAATGTATTCGACTAATCTCAACTAATTCTAGCAATTATTAATATTGTCTATTGGACGGATCGGTATGGTGTGTATTAGCAACTCGACATGGTTGAGCAGGCGCTAGCAATTTTTTTGAGTTCCTCCTTACAGAGTATCAGGGGAGCGGACGGGAGCACAAAATCCAAACTCTACCCAAACAGCTATTTCTGGAGCAAAATTGCATAGAACTTGATGAGCATAAATATAATGAATTAAAAAATATATATATAAAATAATCTTTTTTTAAATCATTTATTTATTGTTATTTACAACTGTATAACATATATACAACAAGTAAATTTGCTGTAGGTGAGATAGTGACATGATACAAACATGTGGAGATTCTACCCATTGATAGAACTCCAATAACATTTCTAGAGGAGAAGATCCCGAGGCCATCTTCTTTTCAGACGCCAAGGAATAGAAAAAAAGAATTATTAGGCAATGAAGGAGAAGCCAGGTTAGAAACAAGTGGATTTGGGTGGTTGGGAAGTTTTCCATGAAAGGAATAGTATCTGGTTTTGGCCAAATCGGCAACATATGGGACATTGAGGTCATGATGGATGACTTGATTTAAAATGAACTTAAAGATTAAAATAAATAGAGAAATCCTTTATTGGCAGGAAGCAATGTTGTTTAAATACAGTGGGTTGCTATAGCACGCAGCATACTACTCTATATTAAAATATTGGTACATATTCCATGTTGTATTTGATATCATATAAAAAAATAATATAAATGAAATTCAATGGTACAATTTTTACAACACATTTTTTTTTTTAACAAACTAAATTACATTAAATTTGTATTTTTTTTTATTATTATTTATTTTTCCTTTGTATTTCCCCCCTTTTTATTATTACCAATGTATATTTTGTCTTCTCATCACATCCCACACTAGCATATCTCATATTTTTCTTTTCCGGTGATCAGAAATATTGAGGTTACTACACAAGTTGCATTTTAAATTTAAGGGCTCTTTCGAAGTTGACATTTTCAGTAAGCACACACAAATAAATAATAAGAAGACCTTGTAAACAAATTAAAATAAAATAACAGTATGCAACAGTAGTTTTGACACCAAATGAAAATGGTTTACTATAAATTAATTAATTAAAAAGAAGTGAAGAAGTTTAAAATTAAAATATATAAATAAGTAAGAACTGATCTAATTTCCATGCAGGTGTATTATCTTTCTTTAAGGAACTTTATCAATTCATGTTTGACTCTATGGAGCCAGAAGAAAATACTATTTTTTTTTCAAGTTATCCAATCCTAAAGCTCTTAATTTAAAACAAATCAAGGAGATACTATATTTATGAAGCAAGTAAAAATTCATGTAAATACATGTGACAGATAACTAAACAGTCACTAATGTGTAATGTAGTAATTTCTCTCATTCTTTTTCATAATTATAAAATGGACTAATAATTTCTGTATAAATAAACTCCCTAAAAGTTTTAAAGACTGATAGGAAGTTATACAAAACCAACGACACGTAGATAAGTGAACTAAAAGTATATTTCACAGCAAAATTCATCAAGAATATTCTCTACTTAATTTTAATTATTAACTTTTTTCCTAAAAAATAAAACATAGGAGCAAAGAAAATTGAATTGTATAAGAGTATAGCCAGAAGCAGTATAATAAATATTGTATATATTAATATTAATAAAAACTTTTTGATTTAAAAAAAAATATTAAACATCATATTAGTTTCATTATTTAGAATCAAAACTCAAAAAACTGAAAATTCATTAATACACATTTTAGAAAAAAAAATTAAATTGCCTTTTTTTTTTAGGTTTTTCATTTCATTTTTCATTGGTTGCTCAACTGCATGGAATACAATTGCATCTAATCCATAAGAAAAATAAAATTTATGTCTCGAAACCATGAAATAGTTTTGTTATAGGATTAGGAGCTAGAGTACATTATCCCCATACCGCTTAATCCACGATGCAATAAAAATAAAATAATGTGTTAGTAATCTCATGTTCTTTTTTGTTTCTTAGTTTTCTTTAATATATTTTTCGTTTTCAGGGTTTTACATTAAAGAGCTGCTATGTGGCTGGTTTTTATGCATAATAATTCTAATTATACACACTCTGTGAAATTAGATTTTGCCTTGAGTGAGATATTTTATATTCATGTTTTATTCATTCTTTGGAGTTTGCTTTGGGAGCAACGGCAGGAATAGAACATGGGAACGCGCTGTCACTACATTAAACATTCCTTCTGTTGACAGAAAACAACTAGAAATAATATTATTAAATTAATCTCGCCATGCAACTTTATTTATTTTAATATTATTTATTTTATATTCCAATATTATTTATTCAGGATTATTACAGATCATGTAAATATATATTTAATTTATGGTAGTGATGACGGCGTTTAACCTTGATCAAGTTGGCCGATTATCAAAGTAAGAAAACCAAAATAAAAATTCATTAGTGCGGATTGATTTTATAACAAATTGGATTACTTCATTGTTATTATGACACATATGTACAGGTATGAATGTTTTTAAATTAACAGCACTTTAAATATCTGTTGCTACGTACATTGGTTCAATAGATTTTTTAATTTTATTATTTTCTGCTGTAACTAAAATTATTACTTTATGAAATTCAATTGCTTTTTTGGTTTCTTTCAATTGTTTACCTCAAGTTTAGCTAACAACGCTAGCTATGCTTATTTGCATCTTGAGGTGTATTTAATTTGCTTTGTGTTTTTTTATTCTCGTTTTCCAATTGAAAAAAAAACTTTGCCACTGAAAATTAAATAGATTATAAATATAATCCCTTTATGTCGGTAATGTTCCCTAGAAGATGAAAATTAATTTTTTTTAATGATATTACAGATTTTATTATAGTTAATAACACTGATCAATTCAATCGTGAGAGATAAAATTGCAATATCACTACGTTATCGAAAATATGCATTTGTATTTTTAGATTTTTCGTCCAAAAAGTACTTTCAAGACCAAGAAAAGTATTCTTTTTTTCTTGATTCAATGATTCTTTCTGTTTTATAAACACCGTCCATACATAAGTCGTTTTGTGCAAAAGAGTTATGGAGGATGTGAAGTTTATACATTTAGTAACTAAGTAATTAATTTTTAAATAAAATCAATTGTATCCAAATGAAGTCTCAAAAAGTTCTTTATTTTCTCAAAAGTCCAACTTTTGGGTTCTATCCTCAAGGTCAATCTATCACAAAACAACTTTTATTATACATTTATTTACAACAATTTTAGTAATTAACAATATTATTAATAAAAAAATACCTTAAAACCAATTAATACTCAAATAAATTATTTTGAAAAATTCTGCTGGCTATTCTTCCTAGGTTACTAGTTTCAGTAAGAATTACATTAATTTATTAATAAGCTATCCCAAGATTAAGTCTAATTACCTATTTTGCTACTTTTTTATTAATATTAAACTTTTTATTATAATCAACTTAACTTTATTACACCTTGCCATCATAACAATATTTGTAACCTTCCTTACACTCAGCTCAAGCATAACTTTTATTTATTTCAACTTCATTTTGTTTAAAATTCTTATTTCTTTTATTCTTAAATTTATATCAAAGTTTATTCAATAAGAATTTAATTTTTTTTTTAAGAAAATGATTTTTTATGATAGAAAAATGACATCAACCACTTTTACTCTGTATTGGTATGTATATCGCCGCTAATCGAGATGCCAGGATAATCAGGGTAAATATTAACAAATAAGTAAATTCATTAATTAACATTGAGTCCTGAAAAACTATTATTAATATTTAATTCCTTTTTTGTGTTCACCGGTTTATCAATTATCGAATATCTTTATATATATAAAATACCGTTACCATTAATTATATAATATAATAAGGGTATTGAGTAATATAATAGTATATAAACTATATCAAGGAACAAAGTATTTATTTACAGTTGATTGCAATGATATGATTAAATGAAATTATAAAATTATAGAAATGAAATATTTAAATAAATGGTTGGTTATAAAATATTGTCTACATATCTGAATGACTGTTTAGTTGGGTGATGTATATTGTGGTGTGTTTCGTTAGCCATGCCCAAGAAGAATATAGTACAATGGGCTTCAAGTGTTCAAGCGTATGAACTATAATTGATCTGCCTACCGACAAATCCAGCAAGCGATACCTGTTTTAATAGATTTGCTTGGAAAAGTCCCTTCCACATGTGATATCCATTAACCAGCTGCTAAAAGTGTCCCTGTTTTGACAGGTATCCTACCGGTACATGTATCGGCACATATGGCCACTTTTATAGTATCGCAAGGATTATTACATATCATAATGGCTCATATATTTCCAAAACCTTGACTACCATATAATTGATAGCCGCTTTGAAAATAAAGTTATTCATAGATTTGCAAATCATAATTATTTTAATTTTAATTTTTAAAAATATTCTAAAATGATTCCCAAACCTCGAAACCCGCCATAACATTCATAACTTCGCCATAACTAGATTCCAACCACATAATTCCAGATCACCAGTTTGGATTCCGAACATCCCACTCCACTATCCAGCAATGCCATCGTGTGGTTGATGTTGTCTCACCTTCATTGGATTAAAAAATCGCCATCATTAAAAAAAAAATAATCTGAGACCACATTTTTTTAAAAGCACTTCCAAATCTACATTTCAGTTAGTTTTTCAGTAATTTATTGTAGTTCTTACATTTGGACAAGTAGAATGCATAAAAATTCTAGTATTTTTAGTTTAGATTTTAAAATATATAAACTTTTTGACACGAAATGAGATTGATCTTCCAGATTGATGGAAATAAATAATGAATTGTACAGCGGAGCAACATGTAATCAAGACATTATCAGAAAATGTTGCCGGAGTTGAGGTATTATCACTGGCAATCATAGGTTGAGTTAATTAAACTAGTTGATAGAGCTAGTGCACATTTCGCAAGTGTAAGATCTTGTGATAAGATAGTCTGCACCAGGGACCGCCGTGGTTGGCCGCGTATAACAAATTGCACTTTCGTGTCTGTTCTTTTTATCATTCTCGGTTATCATAATTTACTCGTTTTTCATCAGACCTTTAGATAGTTAGACCTTCAGCTGGTTCGATGCAGTCTGAGATATGTCTTAATTTACGGTTATGAGAGACAGTTTTTATAGGGAGGTAAAATTGAAATTTCAAATCACTATTTCTTAGAGATTCAAAATTTCATAAATGTTTATTGGATCAAAAAAATGATCTTTAGAAACAAAAGGAAATTCTAGAACTAACGCATATAGTATTTGAGGAATTGTGATTTTTGGAGCAAGATAAGCAAGATTTCAATATTTGATCAGGCCGAGATGGTTAAGTGGAATACTATCCCACATTTCGTTTCAATTCTTGAAAAAGAACAACTTACTTTTGATCTAATTTATCTATTTAATATATATAATATAAATTTAAAAATACCAACAAATGTTTGGTTCCTTTTTTTGCTCTTTCTTTTAGTGCAAGAGGCTAATAGAAGAAAAAAGTCAGTTACTTCACCTCAATTTTTAATTATTTGTACTTTCCTCTTTATTCTCATCAAAGTGTATGAATTATAAACAAATTATTCGGAACATGAACAATGATGAAACACCAAAAAAGTAAATAATTGCATTTTTTTATTCCATCTAACTAGTTAAAGGGAATATAAAATAGCAGCTGTTTAAAATGTTTAAAAAAAAAAATATATTTTTTTATTCAGAGGTCTATATTGTTGAAACTACACTCAGCGACAGAAAACGAAATAGGGCATCATTTGAATTATAGTAAATTCATTATAAAATGTAATAGTACAAGAGCCTGGAAAAAAAAGGAAGTCATTTCACCTCAATTTTTGATTATTTGTACTTTGTTATCAAAGTGTATGAATTACCAACAAATTATTTAGATGAAATAGCAAAAATAAATAATAGCATTTTTTATTCCCTCTAATTAGTTAGAGGGAATGCAAAATAACGACTGTTTCCAAATTTTTTTTTTAAAAGTATTTTTTTGATTTGGAGGTTATATTACTATTTTGCTATATTACTACCCTCAGCGACAGAAAACGAAATAGGGCATTGTTTGAAATATATTAAATTTACTAAAATATGAGCCCTAGCAGAGATGTTTATGATCAACAGTTCCTGAAATACATTTTATTTAAAAGCGAAATTTCATGAAAAATATTCTGAAAAATCAGAAGTTGGTGAATGTATTGTGGGAAACCTGTATCTAGATGTGCATATGCCAATTAGCACTCAAATTAAAGTTAATTTAATGTTTATAAAGTAGCTTATTATGTTTATCTTTCAGGAGTATTAGTTTTCATAATATGTACTAAAATAAGTTTATTGCTGGTTGTTTGGAAAAAAATTTCATATACAAAATTCATATTCATATACGATATCACAAAAATTACTGACTATAATGATAAATGTTATCAACTTTTATGAATGTAGTTTAGCAAATATCATGAACACTCCTAGGAGGAATAAACGCCAGAAGCTACCTTATGGCACATTAAACTAGCTTTAATTTGAGTGCTAATAAACATCTCGACATCTCATGGTTCCTGATATAAAGATTTCCCACTGTAAAACACTACTGAGTGTATCAACTACTTTGAATATATATTTTTAGGAAACCTTGCTTTTGAAAAGACTGTTTCTCGGAAAAAAATTGAACGTAAAAAGAATAATTAGGGCTCATACTTTAGTAAAATTACTCTACTTCAAATGGTGTTCTCTTACGGTTTATATTATTGTTGATAGCTTTAACGATATAGTAGTCCCCTTGAAACTTTTTTTTTTTTAACATTTTGAAAAAACCACCATTTTGAATGCTACTTAACTATACTTGGCCGATACATTAGTTACACTTTATTTTCATTAAAGTATTAAAAAATTGGAATGAAATAATCGACATTATTTCCACTAAGGTCTATATGTAAAGGAATCTAGAACAGTGATATTATTTATTTATTTTTCATCTAATATCATGTTCATTTTCCGAATAATTTGTTCGTAATCCATGCACTTTAATGTAAGGAGTTTGTTTCAATTATCGATTTCGTAATTTTTTTACGTCCTCAAAAACTTTCAATTTTGTCCATATTTCTATGTTAAAAATTAAGTATATATCAAAAAGTAAATATAAGGCTTGTAATGAATTATTTATTTCTAAAGCCCTATGAAATTAGGCGTTATCCACTTAAATGTATTGGATGTATGATTAGTGTAAAAGGCGAAGAACAAACTAAGTAATTTAACTACTAGCGTTTAAACAAATACCTAAGAATTTCCTTTTGCTTTGTACGAATTCTCTTTTAATGAAATTCTTCCTAGTAATCCCTTGCAAATAGCTGAATAGGTAAAACTCCTGGTACTAATTACAAACTGAGATAACTGGTAGACTCGGAGATAACCGACAATCTCGCCATTAAACTGAACTAAATATCCCATCAAAATTCAAATGGTCTAGAGCTTTGCCCTGTACCGGCTTTACCACTTAATACTTGCCAAAGTTGATTAACAATAGAATGCTCGGCCGTTTTCAACTTCAGCAACGGTCATAGAACAGATAAAGTTCACGACAATACCAATTGTTTGGATAAATACTTGCTTTTCCATTAACGGATAGATAAAAAATATTATCTTCATATAATTTTACATATATTTATGTTTGTATCTTATACATATAATATACATGTATCTTGTGTGGATTATCTTAATTTCTTATGTTCTTCTACTTTATTAAGATTGAATGGTATATGGTATAGTTTTCTATGAACTTGAAATCAAGTCAAAGAAACAGATAAAATATTTTATCAAAGTTATCTTTATATTCTTGTTTAGCACTCATACTTCAAGCTATGATATCAAACAGAAATTTTTTTATTCTTTTCTCCTACACTTCCAATACACTCTTGGTTCTTAGATTTTCCAATCACTATTCAGAACCCAAGCCATCCATTTTTATATCCCTTTTTCCAGCAAATCCTTTTCTTTACTTTTTCCTTTTACCTATGGAACTCCACCCAATCCTAAAGTCTTGTGCTGAGCTTTTTTAAAATTATTATTCCTTTGCCATTTCAAACTCGAATCCTCTTACTAAAAGACAATATGTAATACGTTAACGTTTCCAGGGATAAACTCTAACTTAAATTGTTAGATAGATCTTTTATTATTATTATTATTTTATGGGCAAAAGACCATGGATACCTAAGTCCTCGCACGATGTATTAGTAAATACATTGTATTTCTATACAATGCATTTACCAAAGTGGCTTTTTTCGTAGGGTGGGTTCGTCACTCCCACGCCTATTTTTTGTGAGTGCCATCCATTGGCTAACGGGCCTCAAAAATGCCAGCGGGGAGGTTGTCAGTGAGCTTTGCATTATTTTGTGCTTGAAAAAAGCCAGGATGGGACCGGGGATTTGATCTGACAACCTGTGGGTTGGTAGACTGGCGCGTTACCACGCTGCTATCGCTGTCCCCTTGATGATAGATCTTAACAGCATGAAATAAAAGTGAATAATAGTGTGATTAAAAATGATGTAAAATTTACAAAAAAAATGAGTAATGTAAATTTTAAAAAAATCCATCCACATCAATCACGTTAACCTTCATTTACAACGAAATCTTGTTTTCTTACTCTGTTTTTTTTTCGGAGGGGGAGGGTAAAAAATCGTAATCTTGTTTTCTTACTCTGTTACTCAATTTTAGTTGTATGTAATTTTTTTTTAGCCCAGATGTAGCTCTGCAATGTGGGTTGAAACGTAGTCTCGTAATAAATATTTTATTTACTATTTGATTTACATTGACCGCACCTGCACCATCTTCTTTTTAATAATATTTTTCAATGAAAAAAAAAGTTCTATATTACAGCTATATTGATCTTAAGAATAATGAATTTTTTTTTTTTAATGTCTAATTTGAAATACTTATGATACATTCACGACACCGAATACAGCTTTTTCTTTTGGTATTAATTCAAATCCTGTTTGAGCCCTTCATCTAAATATCATGTGCAATATAAATTGTCAAAAATATATGTATTTTTATTTATAGCTAATAGGACTTATACATTAAATAACAAAATTCAGTTAGGTTTGATCTCCATTCTATATTGTTTTGGAAAATATCTTATATCGCTTATAATAATCCCTTTGATTTTTTTTTTTTAATATAAAATCCCAATTTAATCTCAAACTCAGATTAAAATTTAATTTATTATCATGGTATTGTCCGTTTTGGTTTGAAAAGTCTAAATTAAACTAAAACCATAATTTTTTTTTTATTATCGTTTAAAGGAATATGTGCTGATGATGTAGGAATCATTTTATGCATTGAACACTTCTTCTTGGCTAGCATTTGTCCATCTGTTCCTCCACGTTTATATTTATGAATAAATAAATATATCCATATTGGATAAATCTGCGCTCTAATCCATTGACAAAAGGGCTAATCCCCAACCGGAAGGATCTACCCGGTGAATATGGAGATGGAGCAGAGCACAAGAGTTTGGTTGGAGGGCTTCCCGGTATCCGCTTTAGTGCCCCTCTTACCTTTTTTTAACCTGGGTTTCTTTCTTTTTTTTTTTGTAATTCTTTTATTCTCATTCAATTTGTGACTCTGGGCTCTGTATATACATAAAAAAATCCTTTCTGCTAAGTCTCTTTTCTTGGCTCTAATATTTCTTATGTTTTATTTTGAAAGAAACATCACTTTACACTAGAACACTCCATATTTTCCACTTATAAATTTGTGTTAAAGAAATCGGTTTTCAGAATGAGTAAATTACCAATTTAAATTAATATGCAATGATCCTTACATTCTATCCCAAACCCTCCAATCCCACATCAACACCCTTGAAGAATGGTGCCAAAACTGGAGGATTAAAATAAATTCCAATAAATCCCACCAAATCACATTTACCCTTCGACGTAAACCCATGACCTCTTCCCCTACAATATCCTTTAATAATACCCCACTTATTCCAGTCGAACAGATCCGTTACTTAGGACTACATCTCGACAAACGACTGACATGGAATCCTCATACAAGACTAAAAAGACAAGAAACTGCTCGTAGATTCCGACTATTACAACATTTACTAGACAAACGGTCTAAATTGCCAATCCATTACAAAAGACTGATCTACATGACTATTATAAGGCCTATCTGGACATACGGAGTTGAGCTTTGGGGCTCCACTAAACCATCAAATTCCTCCAGAATCCAATCCTTACAGTCCAAAATCCTTCGTAAAATCCTTAATGCTCCTTACTTTGTCACAAATCAAGACATCCATCAGGACCTCAATATTCCATATGTTGCCGATTTGGCCAGAACCAGATACCGTACCTTCCATAATAAACTTCTCAACCACCCAAATCCACTTGTTTCTAACCTGGCTTCTCCTTCATTACCTAATAATCCTCCTAGGCGTCTGAAAAGAAGATGGCCTCGAGATCTTCTCCTCCAGAAATGTTATTGGAGTTCTATCAGTGGGTAGATTCTCCACATGTTTTTATCATGTCACTATGTCACCTACAGCAAATTTACTAGTTGTATATATGTGTATACAGTTGTAAATATCAATAAATAAATTATTAAAAAAAAAAAAATTAATATAAATCAGGATGCAAGTATAACAATGCCATTCAATATCATTTCGTCTCGCGCTGAGAATTAATAATGAAAATGCTTAGTGAAGCTTACGTTCAATGCCACTCTTTGCAACATACTTGACTTTAAAATAATTTTATTACAGCATTTATTGAATTGTCTTGGATTAACGTATTATATATTAATACGACATCTTGTCATTTTTAGTCTGTTAATGTGAGATATGCTTTCTGAGGTATGCATGCTTATAAGCTGCATGTCTGATATATTTTAATGATACCTTCCACTCAGTACTGAAATTCGAGGGAGTTATTAACAGGGAACCACACTATTTAACCCATGGTGGAGGGTCAAGACCTCCATAGAAATAAAATCCGGCGCCGCTGCTGTTACGAGCCAGTTATAAAGTCAGTGATTTAACTCACTCGGCTACTAACGGCCCATGTGAGGTTATTTTATCTGATAATCTTTTAATGGCGAAACTTATAGTGCTTAATTATGCACTAGTATTTGAGAGACAGAAGGCTTTGTTTTAGAATATTCTAATAATAGTAGTCCTAGAGTTTTAAGGATAAAGACACAAGTAATTTCACCCCAATTTTTAACAGTTTAATGAAAACTGTCATTATTCCAATCATAATAATGAGGACTAAATAGTGGCGGCTGCAAAAGAATCATTTTTCACTTCGGGTGATTTGTATACAAAAACAAAAAAAAAAAAAAAAATCGAAATTATAAAATAAAGAGCTCTTGGTGGAAATAAAACAAATGTTGATATTTTAAATAAAAATTCAATTATTTTTCAACAGGAATAACCGGCATTTAATTTAATTTTATTTATTTTGGAAAATAAATTGTTTTGAATAAATCTATTGGCAGCCATTTATAAAATCAGTAGCTTTAAAATAGCATACGAAGCCCTTTTAGCTCATAATGTAATATACTTTGATAATTTACATTCAAATCTTCTCCTCTAATATGAATACCATATTTTGGCCCCTGGTCCAGAACTAAGCCCCCTTCTATATTTGGGAATGTCATCGTTCAGATTATCATATATATTTATTTAGGGCGTGGTAGATGTGTTAGCCTCAATGAAGATTTATGATTGTAATAATAACTATTTATAATTAATTATGATTCTCTGTGTTATCAGCTTTAACAAAAGGCTAATAATGGCGAAAATAAGCCAAATGCTGAGCTACAGTAAAGGTAACTTCTTACCACACACGTTTACAATGACCCCATACCACATAAATAAATTTTAAAAAATTGTTTTGATAATTTTGAAATAACCCCCCACCCCGTCCTACAATGATTGAAAGATTCTTTAAATGTTATTCTAAATTATATATAGCTTTCTTTAAAGTAATTGTTAACGCCATAATAGATAATTACCTAGTAAATAATTGTAAATAGTATTTTTAGTATTTAGTTTTAGTTATATAGTTTTAATAGTATTTAATTTAGTTACATTTATTTTTATTTTTATTTAGATTTAGTTATTTGAAAAGAAAAATGTGTAATTATATTTGTTTGTAATAATGAGTAATAGAGACAGTTGCTAGGGGTGATAATTGCTGCTAAGAAGCGTCACCTAGCAACGGACCGACCATCTTAGTTTTTTTTAGAGCAGTTCCGGCTAATTAGTGGCCGTGGTAGCGTCTAAGCAGCCCTGTCTGCCCTTATATTATAATAGTTTGAACATTTTTAGTGAGTTAGTGAGTCATTACAGATCGGAACCAGACCTTTTCTGTGTTTCCACTTTATTAATGGCAGTTCCGACTAATAAGTGGCCCTGGTAGCGTCATTAGCAGCCCTGTCTGCGTTCATTTTGTCGGCTCGCCTAATACAATACGATTGTTGGATATTCGGACCATCAATGAGCCACTACACCAACTCTGGACCATTGCAGCGATTTATTTAGCAACAAGAGCTGCGACCTATCTCGGCAGCACTCTTCCTCGGATCTATCGGAGTGGAGCAAACGTTTCGTCGAGCAGTCTTTATTTTACATATTTATATTGTTTGTAAATTTGTCTCTTTTGTTTTCTTAATTTATTTATCTAATTTTATTTTTATCTGAAAGGCCTTTTTATTTTTACTTGTGTATTTTGTTTATGTTAGTTTTTTTTTTTACCATGTTTAAATTGAACCAAATAAATGTTTAATCCGAGCCAGTTTGTTTTTTTGTTTATTTTTAAAGCCTTCCAACAAAAAGACATAGCCGATTTGAGGTGGCTTTAACAGTAATCAAAGAGTGGGACCAAACAATTTTTTTTTCTTTTTT
This sequence comes from Halyomorpha halys, assembly GCF_000696795.3. NCBI lineage: Eukaryota > Metazoa > Arthropoda > Insecta > Hemiptera > Pentatomidae > Halyomorpha > Halyomorpha halys. Next base: position 292,779 of record NW_027107150.1, on the reverse strand, counting down.
TTTCATGGGCTCTTGGGTTATCTGCTCATAATGATTATTGTTACTATTTTTAGTATGTTCTTGTATCAATTTTGAATTTTTTTACTTCTTTTTGACATAAAATTAGTTTGTTTTTACAGTATTTTTTATATAGTTTTCATTCAAAACAGTATATTTTATAAAAACCAAGACATTATTCTTGGAATCGTTTGGAGGGGAGATATTTCCACTCGAAATCTCCATAAAAAGGGAAGATTTGAGATTGTGGAGAGAGACAAGAAGAGACGAGAGGTACATTAACCTGAGACCACATAACTCAACGAGGTCCGGACAAAGGCCCCTTCTCATTTGTCAGCCGGCTACCACAATGGCTACTCTACTTCATACCTTTCGCTACTCTACCCCCGCTGTCTTCACTCATATACCTTCTTATAAAAAGATATCTTTACCTTAGAACTAGCCCTCTAGATGAGCAGTTAAAATCATTTAGTATGGGGTTTATAATAATGTTTCTTTATTTATATTAATCTGGTAAATTCCATATGCATCATACGTAATACATTATATCGAGCATTAAATTCAATACTTTTCATTAATATTATTTTCACATAAATTGAAAAATATTCAAAATACGATTCATTAATAAAGCTATTGACTTGGCAGTTTGGTTGTTTGGGAATGCTTGGACCTTATGATGTCGCAATTATAGTTGAAAAACGCTTATGACATTGTGTAATCACTTCTTTTTTACCCCATCCAAAAAAATAAATAAATATAAATACGTGAAAATTGTAGCATTCGAATATATGATCCTTAGGACTAAAGAACTGAGAATTAACAATTCAAAGTCCATTGAATGCCCTTAAATTTCAGACTAAAAATGTAAAGTATTAAAAACTGTTCGTATGAATTTTAATAAAATATTAAACGTCCATAGTCCATTAGTTATACTTTGGATAAAATGATTTATAGTTACAGGGAAGAATAAAGTTCAAGCTCCATTGTTCATGCTTGAATTTAAAATTGACTAGCGTATTATTGTCTTGTTTTCATTTCTACGAAAGAATAAAAAAATCATAGATTGTAAAAAGTGATGTGAACAAAATAAATCTAACCCAGCAAATTAAAAATAGAGGATTAAAATTTAAAAGCACTTTTTCAGGGATTCAATTTAAGTGTTACAATACATAGAGGATAAATAAACTAGTTGTTTAAGTTTTAACTAAATAATTAAAGATTCATAAGCCATTATTTTTACTTTTAAATCCAAATCAGATTTTCATTGCATTATTCTCCAGTTCTTTAATAAATAACAAAATATTAATTTTTTCAATTTTTTTTTTATTATGTTAAATATTTCAAACACACCTTTTCCTTGAGGCTCGACTTTTCAATTACTGTAATTGGTAACTACAAATATGAAACTTTTTTTTTTTTATTTATTTATTGATATTTACAACTGGATAAAAAATACAACAAGTAAATTTGATCATAATGACATAATGATATGATACAGGATGTAGAGAAACTACCCAGTAGTAGAACTCTAAAAACAGTTTACAATATAAAGTCACGAGGCCATCTTCTTTTCAGGCGCCTCAGAGGATTGCCAGGAATGGAAGAGGAAGCAAGGTTAGAAACTAGTGGATTTGGGTGGTTTAAATATGAAACTAAAAATTTTATTAGTAATTTCAAATACTCTATAAACCAATGTAATAGCAATTAGTAGTTTAACCTAATCGCGTATACTAATTACCGTTAAATATTATTTCAATTACTTTTTGCTCAATATTGCCCACAGAAGGGTGCTTTCATCACAATATTTTTTTTAGATTATCAGTACTGACTACCCATGATGTTCACACCACGCGTTTATCTCACATGACAAGCGCATTACGTGGAAGAGCTTGATGGATGCAACATACAGTGTAAGCCTAACGTAGGCTACAAACTTGCAGCGAGTACATAGTTTAACATAAACGACATATAGTTTATATGGTGAACTTTAGGCCTCTTATGCTAATCAACTATATCTGCGTCCGCCTATTTTTTTTCGCCGATTTATTTAAAAGTGAGTAATAAAAAAAAACATAAAATTAATCACTATTAAACGTTTAATATTGGTACACTCTTGATATGAGGCTATTAGTTGGAATTATACTACTAAAACAAATAGATAATTGTGACAATCGAGGGAATCGTCATAAAAATCTTTTATTAGTTATCAGAACTTTTGAATGGTATCTATCATAATCATATTATGATTTGTTTTACTTAGTATTGAAGAGAAAGAAAGATTTATTGAAATCTGAGTTAAAAATAAGATTTATACTTAAAATAAAAAAAAACATTTTATGTGTTTAATAAAAAAATCAAGGAATAAATTTGGTTGTATGTTTTCAGTATTTTTCTATAGTCCAATTCATATAAATAAGCTAGTCTTTCAATCATTTAAATAGTCTAAGAGCGATTATATACCGAATTTTCAATCATCATGTTATTATTATTATTAAATTTTGTTTATCTGAAAAAAATAAATAGTTCTCATTATTAGCTATAATGTATAATGCATAAATAAAACATATGATTCCAAGGACCCGGGTTTGAATCCGGCTGTGGCATAAAATAATTTTCTGTTTTTATGTAGCCGTGAGTCAGCCCTGTGTGTTCGGGAGCCCTCCGGAGTCTATCCACCCTCATTAAGGTGGGTTCTCTTAACTGTCTAAAAATCGTGATTCTGACACAATCTCCTCCTTGCACAACCGTTGGTCTTGTAACAGTACTACTACTGCCTTATATACTGTAAGTATAAGTACTGCATATGTTAGCTAAACAGTTGACATTATTTAGTGAGTTAATACCACTTGTTAGTTTATTTCAACAGTTTTTAGTGTTGTTATTATTATTTTTAATATGTCATCCTTTGGAGAATTGTCTAGCCGCCATTAATTTAAGACTATATTATGTTTGAAAGGAAGCGCCGCGGCACTGTGCTACTTACTCCAAGGACCCGGGTTCGAATCCCGGCTGGGCAGATAATTATTTTCTGTTACACTGTAGCCGTAAGTCAGCCCTGTGAGTTATGGAGCCCTCCTGAGGTCCAACCAGTCCCATAAAATGGGTACCCTTAATTGGGGAAAAATCTGGCAGTTTAGCGTGATTCTGACCAAATCACCTCCTTGTATAACCGCTGTTCTAAAAACAGTGCTTCCTTACAAAGTACTGAACCCATGACCATTCCTGGGTCTTCACATTATTACGATTCAAATACCTTCAAGAATCTAATGCTAGTGTCCAAAAAAAATCTTTCCATAACTATGGAGTGTTCAGATTTTTTCTCAGGGAAAATACCGAAGAGAAATCTATTCTGAAGTTTTAACGATGCCACATCTGACACACGTTGGGCCCTTCAATCCTACCAATAAATATCCTCGGTAAAATAAGGAGCGATTTTTTGAGGCATGATTTTTTTTTCAGGTCTTTGTTTTTTATCCTTCTAGAATTTTATTTATAATTAATTCTCAGTTTTTAAATGGGTTTATTAAAGATGTATTCTGTACTTTTCATTTTTTATATTAAAACTATTTTAGTTATTTAACTGCATTATATGATTATATATATACATGTATGATGTATTATTACATTTTAATCAAATCATTATAACTTCCAAGCATCCATGAATCCATATTTAATTGATCATATAGGTTTTGTTTTTGGTAAATTAATAGGTTAAATAAATAGTATCTGTTCATTATCCGTGTTTCTGAGAAATAACAAAACTTAGCCCCACCACTAGTTTTTTTTATCGTTACCGTTTAGAAAAATATCCGAAAAAATGTCAGGAACTGAAGAGAAGTGGGAAATGTCAGCATAAAAAAGTGTTATACTACATATAAGTGGAATCAAGCGCGTTATTTATTGAAATATGTTTTTAATCCAAAAAATCTATATTTCATAATAAATAATCTAAAGTATAACAATAAATTAGTACTAACCAAAAAGATACTATAAAGTCTGTTTTAAATAAAAAGTTTTATATTAAGTTAATTTTTGAATTTTGGAGTCATATATAGGAAAGTGTTTGCGGATAGGCCTCCACTGGCTCATTGCTAGTGACGAAGCAGTGAGAGAGCTTCTCTGAGATCTCGAAAAGGCCCCACACGTGGGGGGTCGAGTTGGCACAGGGATAGTCAGGTCGAGAGTTTAAGTATTGTACATAATAGTGCAAATGTGAGTAGTGTTTTTATTTTATTATTATTTCTTCATATAGGTTCATACTTTAATTATGTTCATTTTATTTATTTTTCTGTTTATATACATACAGAGATTTTATTAATTTATATATTTTTAAACATTATTTTTTATTTTAGTACGAATGTGATCATTTATCACTATTACTAATTTCCAAGGTTGTGCTAGATTGTGATATTTATCAATAAATACAATTTGATTTGATTTAAAAAAATATATATATTTATTTCTATTCTTATTGCATTGAATTAAAAAACATTTAGGTTATGTTAATATAAATTCTCCATTATCCCCCGTTATATATTTTCAGTGAAAATTATAATATCCAAATATAGAACAGTTCACATTCAGCAGAATTTCAAATCACTCTGGGGTGAACAATCTCATGACGTTCTCATTATAACGCGCGCCCCTGACCTTTCAAGTCGTATTGAAAAATAACCCTGATTGTGGAAGCAATTTTTTTTTTTTAAGGCTTTTAGCTTGATAAGTTGTGATGGATAAGACCAGTCTACTCCCACTATCCTCATCTTTTACTGACAAAGGTCTTCGGAGCTCAACCATTCGGGGTTGGCGAATGAATTGGTTGTGAATTTATTTGCTTTGCGCTTGGGACTTGCCTGTAATAGCCCAATCCTTTAGGGAACTCTACAATGCGGCTTCCAATTCAATACTTCTACTTCTCGAAATGCACTAATGGTAATGAAAAATGTTAGTCTTGTTACGTGAGTGCTTCCTCACTCACTCAAAAAAATAAATCTTCAGAAGTTGAAAATCTTAATATTTTATCTCAGGAATTTGATTTTTGATATAAATAAATATTTTAACAATATGGCCTAATATAATCGGAGATTCCATGCCAATAACTCTAACTGAGTGTCATTAGCTTCCTATGCCTGATTTTATCCAATATATAAGGTCAGACCTAACCCTATTCTCGAATATTTTTCTCTGTATAGAAGTTCTCATTGATTCAACGCTTCTTAAGTTAGTTAATTTTAAAGTTTAAAAACCCCCTAATTTTAGTCCCCCAAGTTCGGTTTCCAATTGTAGTCACTTTTCCAATGTTACTCGAACTAACTAATATTATAAGGTAGCATTAAAAATTTCGTATTAATGTGATTTCGTGAAACCAAACGTTGGATAGCAACAACAGTCACCTGAGACATTCAACGTCAACTCAACACACCTTTTGAACTTTACCGCCTCGTATTTATTTCTCCTTTAACACATATGATGTATTTGTATAGAGTTGAAAATCTCTAAAATTTTGTTGAGATATGCCAGGTCTGTTCAAGTTGATAGTTTGGAGGACTTTATTTTTGGCTACTTAGAATTGTCTCCTAAGCTATCAACAAAGATATCCATCAACATGAAGCTCTACAAGGTTGGGCGAAACTTCGGAATATAAATAGTTTTGAACTATTTTTGTTCTTTTTGATCGCAATCCTGACCATCATCATATTTGAAATTATATGGTCAATTATTTAATTATATAAAAAATAATTAGGATTTGGAGAAGTTTTAATTTATTGATATATTATCATTTTCCGATGCCACTGTCTATTCATGGAATGCATTCATACCTACCATTCATTCCCAAATCGCATTAAAAATATTTGTAACCTTGTGGAAATGAAAGAATCTCTTGGCTTATTACTGCAAAATTATTCATATCTGGGTTATGTTTATTTAATTAAAAACTTTAATATTACCATTGTTATTATAATTAGAACAAAGAGGCGAATATATTAGAGTGGAGCTCTATTTTTTAATCTGTTTAACTTTGAAGCCATTGCCGTCCCAGTTTGAATGAATTACATCAAGACAATTCCTGTTTAGGGAATGCAGTTTAAAACATGTACTTTCTGAAAATATTAAAATAAAATGTTTAAATTAGGTATTGAGAAATGTTAACATATAAAAGGATATGGGTTATACTATAATTTATAAGGATTTAACAGCTCTGTGATTAAAAAAAACTAATTGACATTTCCCAATACAATTTCAAGGATTTTCAACTATATAAATATAAATCATCTTTGTTAAAATAAAAGTAAATACGAGATGGTAAAGTTCAAAAGGTGTGTTGAGTTGACATTGAATGACCCAGGTGATTGTTGTTGCCATCCAACATTTGGTCTCACGAAGCCACATTATTACGAAATTGTAAATGCTAATAAACTACAACGTTAAAATTTTCTTTTAATGCTATCAGAAAAAAAATACTTTATAAAGAAAATATACTTTCACAATTTTTTTTTGTGTGTTTTTGTTCATTATTAAAATTGATTTATTTCACATTGCATGAGAGGAATGATTATTGAACAGGAAGAAAAAGCTTCAAATTTAATTCTCAATGCCAATTAAAATTTTTCATAACCAAGTGGGAAAAATAGAGAATAAAGGATGTTCATGACCGTAAGGAATTAACTGAGCAAAGTTGGTCCTTAGTGCGGTCTAATGCGGAGGAAAACGGCAAAGAGGGAACGGAAAAGAAGAAGAAAACAACAATGACACAAAGAGTGGAACGTGGCGCACAAAGGAACAAAGAAAGCAGTTTATGTCTTGACCCGGAAGGTTCTACATTCTTCCTCCGCCCTTGGTGTGCTTCTTGCTGTTCAGCAAGGTGTGGTATTCCAAGGGTTTGGATAATAATCCATCCTATCTTAACTAACTAAACCAAAGTTTGGTATGTTAATAATAATAACGAAGTGGGAAAAATGATCAAAAGATGGAAATGGCAACCTAATGATTTTTTTTTAGAAAAATTACCTTGAAAATGGAAATAAGCTAAAATGTACATATGATTAGGTCAGTTACCACCACGGCCAGCTAAGTACATTTTTTTTTTTTTGTTACAAAATGAGTTTAACATTTCCACATTTCTTATTGCCCTATTACATGCCAGTTCTGAAGAATATATTATTACTGGAAGATATATTATTGGATGGATTATGGATAGATATTATGGAATATATTATTATTGAATGGATTATAGAATATATTATTATTGGAATATATATTATTGGATATTACACCTTTGGAAAAACAAAGACCTAAGTGTAAATTTTTCATAAAACATCCATGAATAAATATTCTAATCTAAAAACACCATTAAATATTAATTTAATGTTAAAATAAAAATATTAACTCAAAACGTAGTTTTTCAAAACATTTTAATTCAATGTATTTCCAAATTTTTGAAATAATAATGTAGACATTACTTGGAAATCTTCAAAGTTGATATCTCGACATCAAGCAATTTGAAGCAAGCTGAATGCCACTTCCATTATTAAAAGCAGGCTGAATACCGTAACGGTACCTAGGATCTGCTGTCACCCAAGTTAATTTAAAATAAGGTGACACCAACAACTTGTTGAGACAATATTAGAAGCAGGATAACCTTAGCAATAAGGTGCTACTCTGGGTTAAGGAAATAGCGAAGCAAACAAATACTTTCTAGGAAGACCAAACTATACCTCTATAAAACCTTGGAAGACCTCTTACTTCTGTATGGATCTATGTGTAGAAAAATATTTATGGCTATCGAAAAAAAAAACCCTAATCATCAAAGGTTGTCAGCGGAATCTTCGGAGTTTTGAAGCCACGCGCCAACCAGAAGTTATTCTTTTGGGGAGCCTGATGTTTTCAGAATAATGAAATTTAGGCGTACCAAATTTGCAAAACACATATATCAGTATAGGGGATGAAAATATGCCAAAAATACTGCTAAAATAGCCAATTCATGAATCTGGATGATCAGCATAAGACCCTGGCGATTAAAATTCTGATTAAGGAGGCTGAAACTAGGTTGAAGCGCCTGGATAAAAAAATAAAATAAAAATAGATTATTGTAAATTAGTTTTTTTTAGGTTGTTAGCAATCTCGTTTAACTTTTCAGGGTTGAACCAATATTTGTTTTAGGGCACTCATTGATGTTCAACTTATCATCAATTCATTAGTTTGCAATTCCGTAAATGTAACTGTCGGTGAGAATCCAATATGAGTCTCAATGCCAAGTTACCATAAAATTAAATAATATAAAAGTAACATTTATAATTGTTTCCATAGACATTTTATTAAGTCCTTTGAACTCAATTAATAAATATTTTCTTTATTCATTATCTACTTTATTATCTATTTTACTATTACTCTGTAATTCAGAAATTCTGTGACACTACTGAAGTCGATCCACATGTACATATGTGTATTTTCTTTAATACATAAATAATGTTTATTTGGTATTTGATAGTTTTTGTTATTGCTATCATTGATTCATATAATCTTTTAGTATTAAAAATAGAAAGTTTTAAAAAATAAGTGTAATGCGTTTTGTGTTGTTTAAAAGAAAAATTGTCTTTATCCACCGTTAATACTACACTCATTTATGTTATTGGAATATTACTAACTCCATTTTGATGAACTGCTGATTTTCTGGCTCATTTTAGTTCGTTTTATCGAGGTTTCATTTAATGGAGCTATTGCTTTATTACTGAGGACAATTTCATATCTGTCATTATATTTTTTAATTCCCCATCTTACATATTCTCTACGTTAAACATCAAGAAACAAAAGAGACTGACCAGTGTGGAAGAGGAGGCCAGATGGATGCCTGGTCTTGAAGTAGAGAGAGATGGAATCCTGGTTGCTGACAATCGGTTCCCCGCCGGTCCTGCTCAGATCGTAGTACAGGTACTCCACCCCTCGGAACGTTGCCTCCGACGGAGCCTTATCTGAAACATCAAACGATGAGATTATAAGTCAAACAGAAATTAACATGAAGACCACAGGTGACATAAAATAAGATAACTATATATTTTTTTGTCTACATGATGGTGAAGCCAAAACAGAATAAAACGACATTAAACGGAACAGGTTCGCTGTTAAATTCCGAGTTTTTTTCTTTTAAACATTTAGAAAACAAGTAGATTGATACATTATCAAAATATTTTGTTATTTTCTTTTTTCATCAATTTATCT
>NW_027107150.1:272306-283479 GCF_000696795.3 Halyomorpha halys | reverse complement strand
TATTCATTTTTACTCAAGGTTCAAATAATAATTTTTAAATAGATTTTCATTATTTTATTATTTTTCCATTGTATTTTCAAATCTATAGAAGTAACTTTAAGACAGAGGAAGACTCCAAAACGTTGGTGTAATGTAAATATTTAAAAAAAAAAAATAAAAATTTTGAAAAGGAGGAAGAAAAAGAAAACTAAAATTATTTATAGAATCTAAATTGAATCTTTCCGGGTTAGAAGATTGAAGTATAAACTAGATATATACATCGTTTTTCCTTATCGTTTTCGTATAATATGAGGTACTACATGGAGAGTATAACAGGAAAATTTACATTCTACACTTCAGTAATTTTATTTTATAAATATCTCGATTTTGCTGAGAAAAGTGACAGGTAAACATTAAATGTTTGTATCTTAAGAAACACGAATAAATCATTTTGTTATTTTTTAAGCTTTAATAAACCTTTAAGTTAGCTCACTCATGAGTTGCGCCCAAAGGATGCGTAGCGTGCTCGATCGAAGCTTAAAGAATCAGTGACATATGAAACTTTATTACACGATTGTGATTTGGGTACAAATCTTTGTCTAAAATGTCAATGATTTTAACGACATCTACTTTTCATGAACTAACAGTAGGTGTTCGCAAATTTGAATAATTCATTGCATACAAGCCTAACGTGGTATCTCGACCTTCAAATACGACCTCAGTTGAGACAGATACGATCTGTTCTGTTTGGCCAGGTAATGTAAGATTGGGATAGGAGCTGGTATAGCCAACGCTATCGCTGTAACAAGTTTACCTAGGAGTCCCCGGTTGGTATTACCCCCTCAGATCGACCTATTGTACTCCACTGTCTTTTGTCCTCCACAAAAGGTATATTGTGTACATTTGTAACCATGGTCAGTATATTAACTGTCCTTTTGTTTGATAATTCCCGAGACCGTATAAATTCTTTTAAAAATTATGCTCTGTCTAATATGTTATCCTTTATCTGTGGACGGAAACATATTGTGGTTGGTTTCATAAATTCTCAAATATTATATACATATATATTTTCTCTTAATGGAAACCTCATAAAGATATAGTTTATTTCTTTTATACATGTTCCATGCCATGAGGCATACTACATATATTATATGTTTACGGTACAAAATATTTTAGTATATATAATTTGTTACATTGTTTATAACATTTAAAAAAAAAGGAAAACAAAACACATAACTAATTAATATTAAAAAATAAGAAAGAAAAAAATAAAGATAAAAAGACATATACCAAACACAAACAAGAGGTTTTAGGTTACCCTTCTCTAATTATTCAGCTGGTCATAGTCAATTTGTTTTATGAATTTTAGCCTGTCTCAAATTTAGTAAAAAGTATGTGTTCTGGTTCAGGGAAATTTCCTTGTTTCAGTATTACATCTTGTATTACCTGAACACTTTGTCGGTCATATAGTTTACATTCATAAGTATATGTTTGAATTGTGCACTTGTCCATCTTCCTCACACTTGTCAATCGTCATAATATTAAATCGTTTCAACTAATATTTTTTCTTACCGTGTTCTGTAAGGAATTGTGTTAATGTGTATTCTGTGCTGTGAATGTGTATTTGTGAAGGCTAGCCATATATATATATTTACACCCTAAAATAACTATAATCGGCAAATGAACTGCAAGACAGATAAATTCCTATAAAGGAATGGCATGAAACAGCACCCAGTGGACCATCCTCATAACATTCAATTATACAATTTTATCAAACTAGGAGCTCCTTCATCCAACTCCTCGTCAGGGATGTCATTTGTCTCCATCTGACGTACAAATTTATGGAAATGTCCATGTAATGTGTCATGAAGGATTACTTCATGTATCTTCATAATTATATGATCTGCTAGATTAGGGTTTGGACGGGATTGACTGGAAGGATTGACTTTCTTTTTATGAGGTCACAAAATACCACAAAAATTTACGAAGACATTACAATGTCAGTTCCACAATTTCAATTTAATGAAACATGTTCTACAATATATTAAGGATATAAAAGATGTATTGAATATTACTGTGAACTTGATTAGTAACTATTAATTGCTAAGAATATTAATTCTTTAATCACATTTGTTTTAAATAACTCTTTTTTTTCTTCTCACTTTTTCTATATTACAGATTCCTGCGATATTATGTATATATATTTAAATACTGGTTTTTCTGGAATTGATGTACTCCATTTCGATTTAAATTGTCAAATATTCGTAAGGAGTAAGAAATACACAGAAACAGTGAATTGAGCTGTTGAATTTATTAGCGATTGAAGCCGGGTTCTGAAACCTGTCCACGGCCGTCGAGCAATTGTAATCAACATTCGAATGCAGATTTCAACTCGATACGTGGTCAAATTTCAATTTAAATTCTAATGACTATCGATTATTTAGTTGTTTTCAGTATGATCGGAGACAGACGTCAGTCTGGTTATTTTAGTACGGCTGTCGATTGGCCTTTGTGAAATAATGATGACCTGGACAGATTTTTGATAAGCAAGATTTTTCTTAAATGGAGGAAAACCAAAAAAAAAAAAAGAAAAGAAAAAAGTATAATTGAATTATATATAAATTGTTTTATTTTAAATATACTGAATTCTGTTTATTTTTTGAGTTCCTTATTTCTTTAAACGCTCAGAAACTTTACAGAAATATATAATTTTAAAAATAAAGCAGTTTTTATCATGGATTCATATAAATATATTTAAGCCTTTCATACAAACATTCAATATGTGATGGCATTATAATTCTTTTTAGTTTAATTAAGCATCTGATTTAAAATTCTTTGAATATTTTCATTTAATTGAAGCTTTCTTCAATTTATTTAAAATCTAATTAATTTTTTTTTTCAAAAATGTATATTTTGAATTAACAGCTATTTTAATATTAAATCAAATATATTAAACCAACTAGCAATTATATGTATACATACATACACAAACAATTAACAATTCATTGTACTTGAGCAATATTATTGAGTTCTCAATGGCTTTAAGTATTTCACCTCTGTAAGCTTTAGCAATTCTCATATTGGACTTCTGTATATTTTATGAGAGTATTTATTAATTTTTTTTTAAATTTTATTTTATACCAGATCGGCCAGATATGGGCCTTACATGGTTGATATAGCCGTTATAACTAAAACATTAGTTCTAAATAAGATTCACAATATCAGATTTAAGTCTATAAATAAAAATACCAAACAAAAAACAGGAATAAATAATTACATCTTATTATTTTCTATAAACCTACAGGAATAAATTCTGTCAATATATTTGCAGTATTTGTCCTATATTCAAAATGCAAGAGCGTTTTATGTATATAATTCATATTGACTGATAAAGTTGATTCTTGAGATTTAGTGACCTTTATAAAATATTTTATGATATTACTCTTAAAGTTAAACTCTCCTTGAGATTTTAACCATTTCTAAATGTCAGAACGTGAAAAACCTCAAAAAGTGTATTTCCTCCCTGAAAGGAAATGGAGATGCCCTCCAGGAAATAGTTTTTCTTGTAGTTTGTCGCTGAAACGGTTAAAGCTCTTATAAGTTGTCAACCCGATCCAGACGACATGCTATGGCTTCTGATAATTTTCTGGATTTAAACACGAACTATATTTCTCTACTTTTAGCTATTTGTCGAAGCTCTTTGCTGCATGCAACCTTCCTAAGCTCACGGTTTCCTAGTTGTAAAATTCTAGTTAGACATTTTTCTTTAATATTCGTATTTGAGGAATACAAAAGACATTTAGCAGCAAACAAAGCATAAAATATATTATGTCAAATTGAGGCTAGAAAAGTCTGAAATCACATTTTATTAATGCCCTTATCAAATATTATTTTGATAAAAATACAAATTATTACAATGATATTTCACCCTTACAGCAGCAGAAACTCTTACGCATGTGTATATGTGCTTCGTACTTGTCTAACATTAATGGATCAAATTAAAATTAAATTTTTGGTATTACAAATGATTTTAAATCTTTAGGAAATTTTGTTGTAAAGCTTTTCTATCATTGTTCCGAAAATTAAAATTTGAATATATATTGATCTGTTCTCCCAATTTTCTTTTTTTATTAACCCAAAAATTGAGTTTAGTAATTGTAAAACAAGAGATTCTTTGTGATAATTTTTGCCATCAACACTTAAATCTGTGAGTAAATTTGTGCCTTTGATAATAACAAAAAATAAGACCAGCGTGTGTAGTTTCATGTGTCGTATCGATTTAAGTTGTTGTTCATTTAATAGTTAAATGTAATCATAAAAAACCCATTTGAGCTTAATATTTAGGTAAGTACGTTTGAGACATAACTAATACGAAAAAAAGTTGTTTTCTTCCAAAAAATTATTCATCGTGGTTACTGTTTCATTATATAGTACAAATTATTATCATTAAATTTGAATAAAACACAATTTTTGATACTTATACAATGTCGAATTATTTCTCAGTTTATTTTGTTGTTTTTTACTTTTTTTTTTGTAATTGACTAGTCATACTTATTTATTCAATTACTATCTTCAACAAGTATTTAATTCAAGTAAAATATGCTAGACGTACAAGCTTTTCGAATTAAATACTTTTTTTCCATTTCCAGCAAATCTTAGTCCGGAAAAGATATTTCTTTTTTTTTGGTAAAACTTTTATATATTATGAATTTATACCTGTTTGTTTAATTATTTATCTGAAGAACGCTTGAGGTACTTCTGCCCATTATTAAGTTCTAAACTAAAAATATTTAAAAGTTAGTTTACACAATTAACTTTAACTATAGTTTTACAATTAATTTAGATATATAGATTGATATAAGGAAAAAAAGTACTATTTTATAGGTAATTTATAAAGATAATAAATAACATTAAAATGTTTATAATAATTTGAAATAAAAATAGATTAAACAAATATCCTTATTTTAAGGATTTAAAAGTTTAAGTTTAAGTAAGAAACAGGACTTATATTTAGTTTTGAATATATAAAAAAAATGTTTTCAATCAAGATGACTTATGTCGACAAATTAATAGTAAGTTAAGCAAATAATAATTATATGAGAATTTAGCTCAATCCCAAAACATTTTAGATTTGTAAATAATTATAAATTAGTAAAATAGATGCATGTATAGTTAAATATTAAATTATTTATATGTGAATGTGTAAACATGTTTTAATTGTAAAACTGTAGTAAATATTTTTATTTTAGAACTTGATGATGGGCAGAAGAGTCCGAAGTGTTGTTTGGATAAAATAATCAATAAAAAAGTAAAAAATATATATATTAATATCTGAAAAGAAAAAAAATATATAAAGTTTTAAATGTATGTAATTTTGTCATTTTAAATTTTAATTAAAATTATTATTTCAAGTTGATAATAATAATAACAATAATAGCAATGTAGGCCTAGAGAACCCTAAGATTCGATGTCTTACCACCAATTGATTGATCTTTGCGGAGTTGATGGGAACTCCAGCAATCTTGACAGTATGAAACTCCTCCCTGGCAGAATTAGATACTAAGATCTGTCAAGTTCTCATCGAGTCTACTACCGAGCGGGGTATCCCAATTTGATCATAATTGATGAGGACCAAAGTGTACTTGCTTACTGCGGTAGTGAGTTTACGAGTTCTCTCTCCTACTCCCAAGTTAACGTGATGAATACCGTTTGGTTTAGCCTTTCCTAATCTCATTAATAATTATACATTTAAAGTTTACTGACGGCTGGCCATATATACACCGACAAAGACAAACCATATACGGATCTTATTATTATATTTAAATAAATAATTCAATTTTTATCCATTTTTGCCTCAATACATTTTATTTTTCTTATAAGTCATATGTTTCGGCCAATCCGGCCATCCTCAGGACCATCTACTACAAAACAGCTTTTATTACATGTATGATCTTAACAATTCAAATTACTTAACATTATTATTTATAATTTATCTTACCTTAATACAATTTTGGAACTAAAAATATTTAAACACTCAACTTCATGCAGGCTATTCTGCCCAGGTCACAACAATTTCTATGAAACATTAAAACATTAGGTAAACATATCTTTTTTTTAAAATAAGTATATCCTACATTATGTCTAATTACCTAATTAGTCAACTTTTATTTTGAAACCAAAATTAAAATTCATTTATCACAGTCACTTGTTAAAACTTTAACACAAACCTTGCTTATAACCTTCCTCCACTCAGTTCAAGCATTAAAAATATTTATTATAACAATATTTTTGTTAATTTTTCTCTTTATTTCATTAGTAAAAATCCCATCAAGGCTAATTATAACTATCCACATTTAATTTATCCTATATTTTTCATAAATTAATTTTACTTAATAACTCTGCATAGTGTTGGTTCAAATTTCTTGTATCTGTTTTGAAATTTACAATATAATTAATATTTTCAGATATGTAAATGGATTCAAGTATTTTCCTTTGGAACATATTATTTTCTTTATCTAAATCATTTTAAAAATCAAAAAAGTCCTGGTTTTTGGTTACTTGTTGTTCTAGTGGCGTTTTATTTGGATCCTTTTCCTTGTTTTTCAAATCATTATTTTATTGATAAATTCTGTCACCCAATAATTGCTTTGTTTCACCTATATATATAGCTGGACAGTTTAGACAGGGAATTTTATATATTAATCCCGATTGATTCTTATAATTACTATGTGACTGTATGCTTAATAATAAGATACTAATATTGATAATATAATAATACAACTACTCTATCAAAGAGTAACTTAGCTCCACAGTTTCACCCACGGTGCGTTTGAATAATACGTTATTTCATGACCGAATGACCAAACGCGTATGAGTAACTAAATATCATCCTGAATTCAGGTAGAAAAAAAGTCTTCAGTTTGATGGCTGGTTTATCACAGAGGAAAAAAATCATCCTAAATTAGAGGATATTACCAAGATGTTTCGAATACGATGATTAAAATACGATTCGACATAGAGTTTAAGAATTGTTTTTAAAAATGAATTTATTGAAATCTACAACCGTATTAAAGTATATAAATAAATAAATAATAAAGGCTTAACGAACCCGAAGGTTCGATTCCGATACCACCAAACGCTCTCTGCATACATCCGTCCAGGGATACCCCTCCAAACCCAATTCGACTAGATCTGTTTTAACACAATCCTCCCACCTACGTTTCGTCTAACCCTCAGACGTTTACCCGTTGATCCGCTCCTTACTAAGCGCTACAACCTTACATGCCCATCTTATACGCCGTAATGCTATAACTTTAATTATATTTACCGGGTGTAGGTCCCTTAATTCAGTGTTGTGTAATCTTCTAAATTCTCCCGTTAATTCATCCTTTTTCGGTCCGAATATTTTGCGTAATACTTTATTTTCTAAAACCCTAAGACGCTGTTCATCCCTTAGACGTATGATTGACGCTGTTCATCCCTTGTGACGTAGGATTGAACGCCCTACTCACATATTTTTTCACAAAACAGTCATGGATTAAAATATATACAAGGAATAAATTTTATGTTAGTTATACAATGGCTTAATACGGACATTTGGAGAATTTATCCGTTGATTTAACTCCATTAAAATTTCTAAAGGAAAAGATCTCGAGGCCAGCCCATTTTCAGACGCCTAGGAAGATTATCAGGTAATGAAGCAGAGGCGAGATTAGAAACTAGTGGTTTTGGGTGGTCGGGGAGTTTATCATGGAAAGATTGGGATCTGGTTCTGGTTAAATCGGCAAGGAGGTAATAATCGAAATTGACGAGTAATTTCCTGTCTTTTCAGTGTTGTATGAGGATTCCAGGTTAGCCGATTGTCGAGATAATAAATTCTTAGAAAACAAGTATCCTTACATATTGAGGTTCAGATTAGAAACTATTGAAGGCGCAAAAAGTTCGTAAGCTAATCTGGCTTAATAAACATCGTATACCTACTCATAACTAATTAATTACTTCATTTTAATCCAATGAAAAAAGTATACGTATGTACACTGTATAATATATTTTATTTAATTCAATTAATTGAGTAGTTCAAAATTATAAATGGTCACATCTTATAGTAAAGTTCAAACATACAACAGGAGTGCCCCACCTACTTCAATGAACATTTTTGTGCGGTCTCGACATTGTTTTAAAGATTAAATATTTATATACGAAATTGCCACTAAATTAATTGAAGGAGAAGTGAATGAAGGAGTCATGTTAAAAATAGTAAATTTTAAGCAAACAAGATTCCAATTTTTTTTTTTTCGGAGCTGTTGTTTTGAAGTGTACACAGCCTCTTCTACAACCAAATATCTCAGTTATTAATTAGATTTTGACATTAGAATACCTCACACTAGGTAGATAGGGACCTACACCCTTAATCCTAAAGATTCAAAATATATTACCTAGTCCCTTCATCCACTTACCCCTTCAATTATAATAAAATATTTATCAAAACAAAAAAGATGCTGCTTCTAAAACAGGACAAAAGGCAGAAAATATCCAAATGTGCTAGATGATGGAGTTCATTTGATGATAAGGTCCTCAGAATATACTTAAAAAGTGTATCGTTATGACGAAAGTCAGATCCTCTTATTGTTACAATCTATCTAGTAGATTGGTAGAGAGGTTTTATTCCATTTTTTTTATTATTATTATTAATATAGGTCACTGTGCTACTAATTCCAAGGACCCGGATTCGAATCCGGCTGTGACAGACAATTATTTGTTCTGTTACTTAAGCCGTGAGTCAACTCTGTGAGTTCGGGAGCCCTCCGGAGTCGACCCAGGCTCATGAAGTGCCTTTAGTTGGTTATTCTGACCAAACCACCTCCTTGGACAACCCTTGGTCTAGTAACAGAACATCCTTACAATGTCCTTCACCCCAGACCCATACCATAGGTTGCAATGGAACAGATTCAATTTAATAGGCGTATAAAAACAATTGGATATTTATTGAAACTATTTTATGCCCGAATGTAAATTACGTTATGCACAAATGATCCAATGCACAAATGCCAGTTAAAACAAATACATTTCAGCTTACAACCCATTTTATATTCATACATTTTATATTCGGAACGTTATCAGTTAAAATAACTTTGTTATTAATTTTAACTAACGAGTCATTGTAACAAATTTAGCGTTATTAGATAACCCTAACCCCTAGATGATTCTTGTTTTCTATCAGAATTATAAACTATCTTAACTTTTAAATTTGGAAACTGCACGCAGATTCCGACTACTACAGCACTTACTAGACAAACGGTCTAAACTTCCAACTCATTACAAAAGACTGATCTACATGACAATAATAAGGCCCATCTGGATATACGGAATTGAGCTTTTGGGCTCCACTAAACCTTCGAATTCCTCTCGTATCCAATCTTTACAATCCAAAATCCTTCGTAAAATCCTCAATGCTCCTTATTTTGTTACTAATAAAACCATCCATAAAGCCTAAATGTTCCTTATGTAACCGATCTAGCCCGAACCCGATATTATTCCTTCCATAATAAACTCCCTAACCACCCAAACCCACTCGTTTCTAACCTTGCTTCCTCTTCCATTCCTGGCAATCCTCCAAGGCGCCTGAAAAGAAGATGGCCTCGTGACCTTATGTTGTAAACTGTTTTAGAGTTCTACTACTGGGTAGTTTCTCTACATCCTGTATCATATCATATGTCTTTATGATCAAATATACTGGTTGTATTTTTTTAAACAGTTGTAAATATCAACAAATAAATAAAAAAAACTTTTAAATTTAGTCATTTTTAAAAAAAAATAAAATTGTATTTAGCAAACGGTAGGTATATGTTGAAATATCTTAAAGAGTTGCTTTGTTCCATTGATCTGCATTATTTATGTGATTATATCTTTTCTATTCCGATGATGCCTAAACAGGCGAACCAGTTAATAATTAATTGCTATTTTAGAGGCTTAAGGTTTTATAATTTTTCAGTAATATCCCAACAATTTTTTTTCTCTGTATTATTAATACTTAATTCATTCGTCCAATAAATCATTGAATCAGTCTCTTAAAGTGAGGATATTATAGTATTACATAATATCTTAACTTCGTCAGTTTAATGATATATTATTAAAATTATTGCTGTAACAAAAATGATGTGCTTAGTCGACAAGACATTATGAATAAGTGATGAGGTAATGCTCCTTGTCATTAAACTCTTCTTGACAAACAATTTAGCTCTGAAAGGCCTTCGATATTTCGTTAAAATTTGATGTAATCGTTCCAAGTAATCGAGTTATAAAATATTTCTTTCATTTAAACTTTGAGATGATGACATTACGTAATTATTTGATATCGCTTTTGTCTGTTTGAAAAAAATTATATTACATTAAATCTGATACTGAAAATCTCGAGTCATGTATTAAATGTATCTCGTTAAAGTAGTCGAACTAAAATCATTGTTCGAGTTTAATCATAATTTACTGAGATATATTAACATTTTTGCAGTTCACAATTAAAATGTGCAAACACTGTTTAAATAATCAGATAAAATACAACTAACATGAAGAATTTGGGAACTATCTGAAAATAATTATTATTGTTTAAAATAGGCTAATGATGTCGAATTCGGTTTGCGAAAGACGGCATAAAAATATAAGTTGAAGTATAAACATAAGAAAAATGTATTTACTCATAGTTTTCTTATTTGATATTTATCATATAATAAAATTTTACAACACTAAAAATGATAAGTTCATAACCAAGATAAATTCTGCTGCTTTTAAAGAAAAATTATGATACCACCAACATATCACCTCTCTGAGTTAAGACAAGACTGTGAGATAGCTTTCTTAAATCTCTCTCTAATTAAGCAGTGGCACAACAATATGAGCTATAGAGTTATGAATCAGAATGTAAGTTTTTGCTCTCTGATGTTGATCCTGTTCACCAGTTCATTCTCCCTTTTATTAGATATTTCCCGGCATCATAGCTTCTTTATAGACAAGAGATTATAATCTATACTTAAACGTCTTATGAAACTTATATCTTTTCGAATCTAAACTTAAATGTCTTATGAATCTATATCTTTTCTAATCTAAACTTTTTATTTATTTACTGATATTTCCAACTGTATAAAAAATACAACAAGTAAATTTGATCATAATGACATAATGATAATGATATGATACAGCA
>NW_027107150.1:265166-271691 GCF_000696795.3 Halyomorpha halys | reverse complement strand
CTGTAGGGCAGTCGGCAGG
Source organism: Halyomorpha halys (assembly GCF_000696795.3). NCBI lineage: Eukaryota > Metazoa > Arthropoda > Insecta > Hemiptera > Pentatomidae > Halyomorpha > Halyomorpha halys. Next base: position 271,672 of record NW_027107150.1, on the reverse strand, counting down.
TTTACGAAGGGGTTACGAGGAGTAAATATGATTTAATGGGATTTATTTTTATCTTCCCATCTAAACTTAAACGTCTTATGATTCCTATATCTTTTCGAATCTAAACTTTAACATCTTAAGAATCTATATCTTGTCGAATCTAAACTTAAACGTCTTATGAATTCTGCAGTACGAGTTATTTTCGAGATCAGCAGAGATACGCACATAACCCAGTATTACGCCGAGCTGAAGTGGCTCTATCCATCCTTCCGTTACCAGTATTTCCTAGCTTCCTTTCTATTCCAAGTAATTAGTACTCAACGCCCCTCCTATATCCTAGAAAACCTGCAAATCAAATTCTGTCCAATCCCTTACTACCAGGTCCGGTTTACTGACATCCACCCTCCACCTCAACGAACTGCTGCATTTGATAAATCGTTTTTTACCCGAGCTGTGTATCTCAGGAACTCCATTCCCTCTAACATACGTCATGAACCAACCCTTTCCTAGTTTAAATCCCTTATATTTCACTACTTTTTGCTTTATCAATCTGAGCCATTATTATAATAGTACGGATATTTTGTAATCAACTTTTTGTTTTGTTTTTACTTTGTTAGCTATTTTTTAATTAATCTATTTTTTTACTCTGTATATAAATTATAATTAAGTGTGGACACACTGTTTTATGGCCAATAAATGTTATTATAAAATTAAAATTGTCTTTGTAATTGTTCTAAAGGGATCTAGCCCCAGAATAATAAACTATTTTTCATTTCATTTCAAGAGACTAATTATAGAACCTAAATTCAAAACTTATAGAACAAGGACTTGACCAACTCAATTGGCCAGTCATGCAGGATACTGCACGGTACATTTCATCTTTCTATTGGCTACTACTGATCAAAAATACCGCTTATTTTGACGTATAAATATCTGTATTTTTATAATTAACATAAGTTTACTTAATATTAAATGAAATTATTTTGGATGTCTTAAAATGTTCATAAACAAAAAATTCATTGCTAACTAAGTTAAAAGTGAAATTAAGATTATTATGGTCATAATTTATGATTTTTTTAAATTTATATCCGTCAGTCCAGGTTCATAGTTCATTTTAAACTATTAATTAATTATATTTTTATTGTCATTATGTTCTATGTTATCCTTAATATGAATATTTTCCGATTGTCTGTTATCTTTATTTTCATAAAAATCCGTTGTCAACCATTTGATTTGGTTTTATTATTTCGCTCCTTTTGTTAAAAAAGTGCATAATAAGGATTCTATAGTATTAGCTAAGCATCTGAGTTTTAGTATTGGCAGGTAAAAAGGGTAAATGAAAAAATAAATAAGGATAATATATTATATTGACATTTTATTTTCCTGAGATACTCTAAGTAAATATTAATAATTTAATTTTTTCTTTTCTTCTTCTTTTTTTTTTTTTTTTTTTTTTTTTGAGTAAGTCGTTTTCACTGGCAACTAATGGACAGCATCAAGCCTAGGAATCGTAATGTAAATAAAGGAGATAGTGTTAACGCTGTAGATAATTACAAGAGCTTGGCGTGCTTAGCAGTTGTGTTTAGTTAAGGTTGCCAGTGGTTATCTAGTCATCACCAATAACAAACTGCTCCAGAACATGGTGGTTTTCAGCCTCGTCGCCAGTTCTGGCCCTGCACGATACTCGCAGTTCGGGGAAATTGTAGGAATTCTCTTCATATCGGCAGTTTATTAAGCCATATCAGGCTCAAATAAACCTTGGTATTCAGTTCAAGGCCTCTACAGTCCCGCGGGTTATATTTACGTATACCATGGGCACATTGCGGAGCTCTTAATTAAATGAGACATTGCAATGTACTCGGTCATCTCATTTTCGACATGAACAGTTTTATTTTCCACTTCATCATATTTTACTCCATAACAAAAAATGTAAAGGGATAATTGGTAAACATTACAGTAGCTCCCTTATCAAACTTAAGAACAGTAATATTTGTGTTTCACCATCAGATTGATATTTCAGTATTTTCGGAATTTTTTCTTTTTTTTTTTGGTTGATCAAGATAATATCAAATGTTTTGTATTTTTTTCCAATTACAATATATATTACCTATCAGTACTTGTTTTTTAATCTTTAAGATTGTATTTCTACTCCACTAACGCCTGTTGAACAGATTCGATAGTTATGACTCCATCTTGACAAGAAACTTACTTGAAATCCACATATAAGACTGAAAAGACAAGCAACTGTTCGTAGATTTCGATTGCTACAACACCTTCTTGACAAACGCTCTAAACTTCCCATTCACAACAAAAAATTATACACTATGATAATCAGACAAATTTCGACATATGGAATTGAGCTCAGGAGCTCTACCAAACCCTCAAATTCCTCCCGCATCCAATCCTTACAATCCAAAATCCTACGTAAAATCCTTGATGCTCCTTATTACGTTACAAATAAACTCATCTACCAAGACCTTAACATCCCATTGGTTGCAGATTTGGCTCAAAACTGATATGCGTCTTTTCATTCCAAACTCCTTACCCATTCTAACTCATTAGTTCTTAATCTTTCATCCTTAACAATCCCTGATAATCCTCCGAGGATTCTGAAAAGAAGATGTCCACGGGACCTTCTAATTTAAATTAATGCTTGAAGTACCACCAATGGGTGGTTTCTTCCCAAGATTTTCAAGTAAATGAAACATTCCACATATTTACTTATTGTATTTATTATTTTATACAGTTGTAAATTACATTAAATAAATTTAAAAAAAAATTGTATTTTTAGTTACTTATATATTATTTAGTATCTATTTTCATTTTTTTTGGCTTATCTTATGTTTTCTTTTTAAATGGAATATGATCCGGGTGCGTTCAAATAAAATCCAAAAAGTAATAACTATTTTAATTGAGCCGTTTCGCCCCATGTTGCAGGGCTTTGTCATGGCTAAAAAAGATGCACTTAACATAAGTAAAAATATAAATTAAATTACAAGGGTATACAATAAAAAATTAAATAAGAAAAATAAACAATATATGAATACGTAAATAGTAACAGATAAAAAGAAGAAATATCAAATGAAGTTCAATCTAAGAGATGAAAAAGGGGATAAGAATAAAAGAAGAAAATGAACGAGACAGAATTCATTCCTGTTTTGACAGAAGTTATTGTCAGAGTGGACCATTTGGTGTGGCAGTTAAGTGCATTACATTTGAAAATAATTTTAAAGTAAACAGTGTAGAAGATAAAGAAAATATTAAAAACATTCCAAAATTATATTTTAATTATAAACATATAATTTTAGATACATACCTATTAGTATTATGTTAATTCCATTATATAAACTATTTTTAATATGTTAATTCAACTACTCATCATTTACACTTTCTCTGCACCTTTCATTACGTTTATTTCTTTATTTACTTTAACGCTGTTTTTTTTTGTTTTTTAATGTTTTTATTATTTATTTTATATAGTTCCTACCTCTCAATTACTATATTTTATCTTATATTAGTATCGATAAACTACAATCTTCACAATTTATTGTTATGTTTATTATTCCAAGTTTGTTTATTATTATTTTATTTCCATTTTTATGTTTCTCTGAATTATGGTTTTTACAACGGTTCTTGTTTTTTAAGCCCTAACGAAGGCCCGAAATTAAAGTCGTACCGTCGTCACAAATAAATAAGTTTTGTTTATTTGTGTATGTTTGATGACCACACACCCGGTCATCTTCTCCCCCTATCAATCTACGGTCAACTATTGACACCTCATTATAAAAAAATATTTATATTTTGAACATGATATAAAAAAAAAAAATCAAACATTCATACTTTCATTCAAAATAGCATCTGTTATTTAAAAACCAAAACCAAAATAGGTCTGTTCTATTAATAGTAAATACAGTAGTTGACGGATTGTGTAAAGCTGTATTAGAACTTGATCCGTCGGCACAAAATTAAATTAATGTCGCTTTTAGGAGCTGTGACAATAATTGCTTCCGAAAGCTCTCCCTGGGTCATCAGCGAAGTAATTTACATTTGACATCCAGTAATTTACTTTAAGTTGTACTTAATGGGAAAGCCTAATGAATTCATAAATGGGAATGGGAATAATCATTTGTAGAGCTCGGCAAATAACTGTCGTTAATTGTAAGAGCTTCCCATCACTGCGTCCTGTCTTGGAAAAATATATAGTCCATTTGGCGTAACTCGATTTCGTAGATTCATTTTTTCTCTTTAATTTTATTTTTTTATTAATGTTAATATTTCATTTCCAGGTCTAGTTATATCTCGAAAGTGGCATGAAAATGAGACTAGAATTCAAAGAAAAAAAACTTTCAATTCATTTTCTATTCTATACTAAAAGCTAAGCATATTTTCTTTTATTAAAAAAAAGTTGTTTTAATTAAAATAGAAACTACAAATTTCAACCCCTCAAACATCAGAGGAATTACTAAAAATAGTTTGGAATTTCATTAAAAGTCTTTTATTAAAAGAGTCATTGCTAAAGAATGTTCTATTCTAATCCTTTGCGTTTTTAAAAATAAAATTTAATGTCCTTATTTTGAACTAAGGACTTAAGGCGTCGTACTTGTAAGTTTTTAATTATTGATTAAATGATATTTGATCAATTTACAAAAATATTTCTGTAACTCGAGGTAAAAGACATGGAGTCATATTTTTGTGACTTAGCTGAAGGAAGTTTGGACCTATGTTTGTGTAGTATGTAAGTGCAAATCTTAATTTTATTTTTACGTTGGTTTTGTATAAAGGAACATTCCAGATTAACAAATGTATTTCATATTTTTTTTAACATTCCTCTCTATATCTCATTTCCAATCATTCCCTTTCCTATGTATTAAAATGTATTTTCAAACATAAATAATATTTGTGATAGAGTTTATTTAAAATTCTCCATGTTCCCAGTTGTTTATTTACTGAGGTCATTTATCTCGGAGCTTTTATTTATACTACACAATATAAATTCTGTAAAACATTTATTAAAATAAAAATTTTATTTTACTGATAAAAATTATGCAAATTAAAAAGGTCATTTTTGTGCAAAATTTAATATTTCTTCATCTAAGCTTAAAATCATATTTTAAATTAAATTATTTTTTGTTTTCTTAAAAAACAATGTTACCTGTGTCTCTTTTTTTTTTTAACCATACACCATTTTCCGTAACTAACTTGATTATGAGAGTTCTATTGATTTTAAATGAACCTTAATTTGTTTATTTATTTTTATTTTTTGTAAAATAGAGTTGCAAAACAATTACATTGGAAAAAATTAATTCTAAATATGTATAGTTTGTCAGTTTTTGAGTATGTAACTGTTTTCTTAGCGAATGGTTCAACATATTTTCAATTTTCATGTCTCAAATTATTTAATCCCACAGTTCCCCCCCTCCAAATTTTCTAGCCTTCCTAAAACATATGCCCATGTACTACCTTACCTAGCTATGATTTCTCAGTAGGTTGCAGTTTCTTATTTTTTATTATAAAAAAATAAACAACAAATATAAAGTTGTTTCCAGTAGATAATATTTAATATAAGTAGTTGAAAATTTTATAATATAATAAAATATTATATAAATATAATATTAAATACATAGCAGAAGAGGTTTGAGATAGTGCTAAAGGCGTGAGGCCAGTTTGTGGCACAATGGAGTCATTAGTGTTCTAATTAGGCTTCTGATGCAGTGTAGACCAAAACCACAACCATCTCAAAGGATCCGTCAAAGAAACAAACTGGTTCGTTATAGTGAACCAAGGTCGGTTTGCAATTGTGGTTTCGATATCATGTACCCGTAATCATCCTATAGTAAAGTAAAGTGAGTAGCTTTCATCTTCTAGGAAATTTATAATTTTAGGGTTGTTTGAATCTAAGAGTAAATAATTGCTGATGGTTATTATTTCCCTTGTAACTAAATAAATTATATAGTCAGTATTTTTTTTACTTCGATCATAGATAAATATATTTAATAATTTAAAGAGTTGAGAAAGTGATAACTAATATTGATTATGTTAGTTTAAGATAATTCGTGATAATAAATACGTTATGAATAATTTATGATAATGATAATTTATAAAAAACCAATAAGATTCATATCAAGATATTAATATGATGGTTTTAATGAACTTGTTGGTCTTATATACTTTGTGGGTTAATATACTCTTCTTGGTCCCCCAAGGAAGACCGTGGAGAAATCTGTACTTCGGAACCAGTAGAACGTTAGTCCAAATATTACGATTTTTAGGGTATTGCGCCATTGTGTGTAGAATTTAATTCTCCATCCAGCCATAACTTAAGACCGTTGAAAAGTCTCTTTTTGTGTTTTTTAATATTCGTAGAAACGTAAATCCTATGATCGAACCGTGACAGAGCTTTGTTTGTGTTCTTCTGAAAAGTTGGCCCAAAGAGACTGGTTCTGAGGTACAGAATTGTTGAGCAACATTTACTATGATTATTTTAGACAATCTCAAAGGTCCAAATTACTGAATTACATTAAAAACTT
>NW_027107150.1:260628-264886 GCF_000696795.3 Halyomorpha halys | reverse complement strand
TTTATCCTGCATCCCAAAATTTCCAATCCCATATCACAACACTTGAAGAATGGAGTCGAAAATGGAAGATTAAAATTAATCCTAACAAATCTCATTAAATAACATTTTCCCTTTGTCGTAAACCTACCAACTGCCTTACAGTATCCTTTAATAATGCTGCTCTTACTCCTGTTGAACAGATCCGCTCCCTTCAACTCCATCTGACCAAACTACTAACTTGGAATCCCCATGCAACAAAGACAGGAAACTGTACATCGATTACGACTATTACAGCACTTACTAGACAAACGGTCTATACTTCCAACTCATTACAAAAGACTGATCTACATGACAATAATAAGGCCTATCTGAACATATGGATTTGAGCTTTGGGGCTCCACTAAACCTTCGAATTCCTCTCGTATCCAATCCTTACAATCAAAAATCCTTCGTAAAGTCCTCAATGTTTCTTAATTTGTCACAAATAAAATCATCCATAAAGACGTTAGCGTTCCTTACGTAACCGATCTAGCCCGAACCAGATACCAATTCTTCCATTATAAACTACCTAACCACCCAAAACCACTTGTCTCTAACCTTATTATAGCTTCATCTTTCATTCCTAACAATCCTTCAAGGCGCCTGAAAATAAGATCGAGACCTTCTAATTTAGTAAAATTATTAGAGTGCAACAAATAAATAATAAAATAAAAAATACAGCCATCAATTAGGCAGTGAGTAAGTGAGTGGTAATTCAACAAGCGCATGCAGAAGAGTTTTACTGGACACAGAAGATTTCTGAAATATTAATTAGAATTTTCTGAATGCTCATTAGAAAAATTGAATTCATTAATTTAAAATATATGGAACCCTTGAGAGAGTTTTATATAAAAATCACAAAGGGACTCTCAGTTAATCAAGAGGAAAGCTATTCAAAGATTTAGGGCACACAAGTGCGCAGCACTCCGGAATGAAAGTTATAAAAAGTTGAATTCATCTTGTTGGGAGCCTATTCGTACTGTGGGTTAGGGGGTGAGGGGAAAAAATAAGATAGGGAAAAAAGCGGGAATCGATAAGGGGAACAAAAGGGGCGGGAATAAATGCGGCACTTTGGGCGAAACGGTAAGGCGCATTCAAGGTGCGCGATCCATTAGTAGAGAGTGATGGATGGTGCGGGAAAATATCGTCCCGCCGGCCCGACCCCCTCTAATAGCATTGTTGTACCTTCATACAGCGGTCACAATGGCCATGTCTTTTATATTCAAATATATTCTATAATTAGCCGGATACTCTTGTCTTCGATAGCGTCCGACGTCCCGTCCGTTCACAATGGCCGATGTAAACAGTGCTGCTTTGATAGATGGTAGGCAAATACTTGAACTCATGTATTATGTTACCTGGCCGCCAAGGTAAAGTATCTGTTGGTAGAGATACTTTTGGGTTGGAAATGTTGAGAAAAAATAAATTAAACAAATAAATAAGACCCGTAACAATTCTAAGTATGTATTAATAAAAAAATAAATAAATAACTGAATTACTTCTTTTTACAAAGGCATGAAAATGAAATGTTAACTTAATACCTTTAATGTTGAAACAAATTAATTGTAATCCATGTTAAGTCTTAACACTCTTTATTAGGGGTATTCATTATCTTTAGTTTATCACGTTAAATGGAAAAACTCGTGTTAAATGAATAATTATTTCCATATTTTACCATATTAAAACGATATATAATTTAACCTGGTGGAGAGTCTGTTAAATGGAGAATGGCATCATCCAACAGACCAGCTCATCATATTGTTACTTCGTAGTTTATGTTTTTTTTGTTACTATTGTTTTGGATGTTTTTATAACTAATTAAGCAATAGATGATAATAATAATAATCAACACAATCAATAATCAAACCTATGTACAGGAAATAAAAGAAATAAGAAAACTAAATGATACACTTTTCATTACCTAAAATTAGCTCACTCACTGCACAAAGAAAATAAAAATATCGCTCACTCCTGTTCTCTTCACCGTTAACTTAATATAACACTTATATCTTCTACATAAGTAAATCTTTACAACTGTATACAACAATGTTATGTACAATAGACATTGTGACAATGCTTATATTTTACAGAAAGAGACAGACACAAAATAAAATAAAAGGAAAGAAAGCCGGAAGAAGAAAGAGAAGAAAAATCCTTGATGAGAGAACAGAGTTAAAAAAAAAATCCTTGATAAGAAAACATAGAAACAAAAAAAATCTTTAATCAGTGAACAGAGTTTCCGGGTCTCGGCACCATTTACGACTGAAGAAATGTATTTACTTGGACTAAAAGACTAAAAAAAAAAAGAAAAAGGGGACAGAATTATAACGCACGCTTACTAGAATGATACTGCCTTTTAATTTATCTGTAATGCTTCTATATGCATTATCAGTGCTTATTTACATAGTGAGTTAGGATTAAGGTTGTATTGAGGCCTTGTTATACCATAACTTACAAATAGATATATGTTTTGAGATTACTGTGTTTGTTACTGTTGTGGATTATATACTTTGTTTTTTATTACAACTGTAACCAAGACGTAACATTAATCATTTATATTATTATTTATATAAATATAAATGTGAGAAACAAATAAATTTCCACTGTATCATTTATTTGTTGCTCACATTTATATGTATATAAATAATAATCTACTACAATCTACTGACAAGACAGTAGTCCATAGTTAGTTATCAACTACTTTATATTTTCATTCCATTACTGTGTATATTTCCAATTTTTAGTCTATTATTTATTTCATTTTATATATTTGTATTTATTTATTTTTATTATTATCATTTTATTTATATATACAGTTTTATCTATTTTATTTTTATTTATATATTCTTTTCTCTCTAAATGACGGTTGTTTTAGCCCTAATGAAGACCTGAAAATCAGGTCGAAACGTCGGCATAAATACATATTTTTTGTTTATTTATGTCGTTTCTTTGCTGACCGCACCCCCCGACCATCTTCTCCAATCATTATCTTACTTCAAATTTACTTGTTGCATTTTATATACAGTTGTAAATGTCAATAAATAAATAAATTTAAAAAAAATGAACGGACTTTGATTAAAACAAATAAGATTTGTTTATATCAGATATTGAGCTGGCACACGAGTGGAGATAATGAGAGAAACATTCGAGCACTGATCCGGTAAATCGATTTAATAAAATGTCAGTCATGCTTGGTCTAAGAAGATTGCTCATCGCTTCCCATTACCTAATTCAAATCTCGTTAACATGTTTTATGGACGATGTAAACCAGGATTCGTAATATGGGTCATTGTTACAGGAGGCAAAAATGATGGTGAAACCATTTATGGTTTTGTTATTCCAACTACTTACAAAAACCCATTCTTACGACTATGATAAGACGTTTCCAGTTAGGTCCAGAATTGAGTTGAGCTTTTGAGGTCCACTGAATCATCAAATTCCTCTCGTATCCTATCCTTATAATTCAAAATCCTTGATGACCTTTACTTTGTTCTCAATCAGGACCTCAATTTTTCATATGTTGCCGATTTGGCTAGAACCAGATACCTATTCTTGCATGATAAGCTCTCTAACTACCCAAACTTATTTCTTTCTAACGTAGCTTCTCCTTCATTACCTGATAATCTTCCTAGGCGTCTGAAAAGAAAATAGGATTTTTATTTTACTTGTTATTAAAATTTAAAACTTCAATACTATCATGGGCAAATCCTTGAAAAACTCATATTCAAACGCCTGTATCCCATCCTTGATTCCAATCACATAATCCCAGATCACCAGTTTGGATTTCGAACATCCCACTCCACTATCCAGCAATGCTATCGTGTGGTTGAAGTTGTCTTGTCTTCATTGGAACGCGGAATGTACTTCTCGGGAGTCTTTCTTGATGTAGAAAAGGCTTTTAATCGAGTCTGGCACCCAGGACTGCTATAAAAGATCCGTAAATTCCTACCCCCTACATACTTCCTCATTATCCGTTCTTACATCTCCGACAGATTATTCCAAGTAAATTACAACGGCGATTATTCATCCCTATTCCATCAGTCTGCTGGTGTACCTCAGGGTTGCATCCTTGGTCCTATCCTTTATACAGTTTTCACAGCTGACATCCCAATCCATCCTAACACTATCCTCACCACGTATGCCGATGATACATGTCTATTGTCAGTGAACAATGATCCTTACATTGTATCCCAAACCCTCCAATCCCACATCACCACCCTTGAAGAATGGTGCCAAAATT
>NW_027107150.1:250646-255718 GCF_000696795.3 Halyomorpha halys | reverse complement strand
TTATAATTTATTAATCGATATAATTAATTAATCGATTTATACTACAATGATTGCACATATTGAATTCGGCAACTAGGAGCAAATGCCACCGAAACGAGAATCATAAATGGAAGGAGTTGTGATGGGGAGGTGGTTCGTGATGCTAGATTACAGCCGTCAGTTACAGGGCCCGCGGTGATGTTGAGGTCGCCAGTGTGAAACGGTTGACATTTTCCACACAGTTGGTCGCTGCTCCACCGCTTCTTAGCTGCATTTTACTGAGCCTCAATTCAAGTATCCCATTTCTTTATCGTATCAGACCACAATGATCCACTTACTTCAAAAACCTATTTTTTGCCGTATACAAAACATATACTCTAACATATACTACGTCAGTAGCATCGAAACGAAGTAAAGATTGATATGGCTCAATCCTTCTACAAATCAAAATAAAAAACCTTAACGATGTACATAAGTCATGCAGGCACTATCAATTAAATTATAAAATGATTAATATAAAAATAAAACTAGGGGGGCAGCCCCTGTACATACAACGGCAGACCAATTCCCATTTTACAAATGTTTCTCAAATTGTATAACTGTAGTTTACATGTATTCTGTAGTTCAGGTTGTATTATGTTATTCAATATAGTGTAAGTAGGAAAAAATAAAATGAGATTCAAGTCTTTGTTCCAAAATTTAATTTCTTTGTATAGTGCTCCTTCAAAAAGAATGTTCGTAATTATATTTTCCCCTAAATTGCACTGATTTTTTATTTCGTTATTGCAACTTGGCAGAGCCGCAAACAACTATCCATGATTAAATATTCTTTCCTTCATTGTTATAAATAAACCGGCTTTATATAATTGCATTTTACTGCACATATTTTTATTACTTTACCTCATATGTAAAATAAAATATTACACGGTGATCACTAAAACTTTTTAAATAAAAGAGAAATTAATAAAAGTTGAGAGGAATAACTTCGCACATGTAGTTTCCCCTAACTGAATAATAAAAAATATATATACTAAAAGTATTATAATAAATGTCAATAATAACAAATGATCGGTATGGAGGTACCGTGCAGTGCCTACAATGATTTTTTTTTTTTATCTTTTAACATCTAGTTATTTTCAAGAAGGCAGTACGCCATCGACATTGAACTGACTGAATGCAAGTTAACCATTTTTTATAAAATTAATATTATATTAAAAATATGAAATAATCCAAGATGAAACTGTTAAAACATCCAACGGCTAAATATTTTAAAGGTTGAAAATTCATAACCACTTAAAATCGCCTGACTCTGGAATTGTAGTTATTAATTTAATTTATAAAAAGTATAAATCGTTATTTAAAATATAAATAAATTTATACTTTCAGACAAATCTTTTGTATATTAATACAACTTTTAATTTATGCCTGATTTTTTTTTTGTAATTTTGATTGTAAGTGTAAAGGATATTTTTTCTTGAAGAATGCACTTCTTCGAATTTATACAGAGAAACTTGTATATAATTAACGTTTGATAAATTGCTGTGTACGATTCATCTTCGGGATTCCAAGGGACGCCTCTATTTCCCGTTTTTTATGCAGAGTTGAAGTGGCTTTATCCTTCCTACCGTATTTCGTGGCATTCTTCATCTTCCAAGTCATCGAATCCCGCCGTCCTTCTTACATCTCCGAGCTCCTTCAATTCAAATCCTCTGTTCGTTCCAGCAATACCCGTTCCCAGTCTTCAGATTTATACACAAGGGCCCACTGAACCGCTGCTTTCGATAGATCGTTCATTATCCTGGCCTCATCCTTTTGGAACTCCATCCTTTCCAACATCTGTCGCTCCAATACCCTCCCTACCTTTAAATCCCGCCTGTTCAATCATTTCTTATCCATTCAAACCCCATAAAATTGTAAATCAATACAATTGTAAATAGGTATATAAACAATTATATCATTCTTAATTATTTTTACATCGTTTTCTTTTCTTTTTTATTTATTCATTTTTTTTTATTGTTCAACTGATAAAAGTGAGAAAGTAACATAATTATTGTTTATAATGACTACTTATATTTATTTTTATTTTTGTTTAAGTATCTCTGAGGCTCCTCAGCCCTCATCTGTCGATTTATCTGTATTATTTTAAGGGCCTTGTCCAAGAACAAATACAGTATTATTATTATTATAATGGACACTCATGGGGATGATGATTTTATCTGGAAATGAGAAGACTTTTCAGGATCATTCTGGAGTGACTTGTAACTACGATTAATACCTAATTAATAGAAAAAAATCACCGCAGTCTCAGGGAGAAAAGCGGTCGAATAGGCAGATTTTTTTTTTATTCAATTTTTGGATGATACGATATTTTGAATAGGGTATTTGAATATTTTTTACACTCACTGTTATGCTGTATACATACACTGCGAGATATACAGTAACTAACTATCTTATAACAGCGTCAATACCTGTCCATTCTGGAATTGTGATTTGCTAATGCGGTAAAGTGTGCTTTTATGACGGACTAAAATGTCACAATGGGGAATAAAATTATTGTCAACATCCAAAGGAGAAGGATTTTTAAATGGAGGAGGTCAAATGCATTAAATTTGTTCATTGTTGGCCTTAGCCCTAATAAAATTATACGTTAAGAGTTCCATTAGAGATGGGTGTCTGGTAACGGAAGTTTCATCCTAATATATTACTAGAGTATATTATTTATAATTTGCCAATTTTATTTTTATTTATTTATTCATTCGTTTCAGTATTAAAAACCCGTCAAATTTAACTTTACATTGTTTATCTCACATTTAAACATTTTTATCACAAGTTAATTTTTCTTAAATTTTCACCACAATGCTGGTTCAAGTTTCTTGTGTTTGATTTGAGATCAAACGTAATATTTATATTTTCCGATATATAAATAGGTCCTAACATTTTCTTTTGAAAATATTATTTTATTTATTTATTGTTAAAATAAAACCTAGGTTTATTTTCGAATACATGTTGCACCAATGCCGTTTTATTTGGGTCTTTACCTGTTTTTTTACATAATTACTATGCTGATATATTCTTCCTTCTGAACCTAAGCTTCACCCTAATATATTACAAGACCAACTATAGCTATAAAGAATGTTTTTTGCATTATATGATTCTAAAATATTAATAATTTGATCACAACATTAAATTTCATATATAATTTAATATTCAGTTTTGTTTTTTTTACTCTTAAATATTTGATTAGAATATTACTTTGCCAAAAGTAATATAGTCAATTTAAATTTCATTTATTGTTATTATTGAGAATAGCAATAATATTATCATATTTATTAATTTATATAATCAATATAGAAATATTAAAAGTAATGACGGAATATCTGACCATTAAGATTGTAAATCGTTGTTATTTTGATCGTCCCACGCACGCCACTTGATATTCATAGAATTTCGAACAGTACTTGTTCTTGACGTGTGGGTGACAGTGGGCTGAAAGCTCCCGGAATAATAACTTTGGAAAGCATGGGCTGGAACATGAAGAACACGTAGGTGTGAAGTATGTTTATGTTGGGTCATGTATTTAAGCTACCAGTTAGTGTTAAAGGGCAGACATATTAAACAATATCTAAATATACTGCTATATTGGTAATATTTCTTGTCAAGTCATGATGTTATTTTTGTGCCTTTATAAGCGCCCACTACGAAATTTAGATTACTATACCGGTTATCAAATCATTTGATCACAGGAGGGTCAAACTCATTGCATTGATTTATCTTAAAATTAATGATCACAGTCCAGAATCAAACTTATTCTTTGTAGGAAAGTACTATTTCTTGAATAACAGTTGTGTAAGGGGGTGATTTGTTCATGATCACGCTCATCCACCAGATATTTCCACACCTAAGGGCACCATTTTATGAGGATGGCTGGACCCCGGAGAGCTCCCTGAAACCAGTTGACTCACGGCTACTATAACAGAATAAATAATTATCTGTCACAGCCAGAGTCAATAATATATATCTTTAAAAAAATATAGGAGTTTTTTCAACTATAGTCCTCATTAAAATTAGCACATCTTCATTTTCAAAAACAAATAACACTTTGTTAAACCGACTAAACATTTTCGTTCGTATTACTTTATTATATAGTTAAGAAACATTAAAGAAATATCTATGATAGTAAATGTCTTTAATATCATCTTAAATGGAATTAGTTAAATACCGAAAGCATTTTTTTCTGGTTTATAGTAAACTCAGGCACTTATGATTATGACGAAGGATAGCAACACTAAATAATGATTCAACAGTAAATTTAATTTTCATCTTTCATCATCAAAATTTGTTGAAGGAGAGCATTTTTTTAATAAAGCTTATTATTTATTTTTTTATGTAATATCTTCTTAAAATAATAATTATTCAAAATCGATTATTAATTACATAGTGTACCAGCAAATAAAGTAAAATCCAGTATAAATAAAATTAAATATGTCGTTGAATAATAAAGTTCTAAACTAATTGTAAAACAAGAATATGTTATATTTTATTGAATATATTTTGAATGGAATAAAATTATAATATGAGCTTATAATTACATAATATCTTAGTAGTTAGGTTGTTTTAGGAATTTCGTTTATAAGCCATTTATTTTATTATGATCAGAAAAATGTTGAATACGTACTTGAATACCGTAATTTTTAATTAATTACTGAGCCCAATTCTGGTAATGGGAACTCTGGTAATTTGTTTCATAAAAGAAAAAAAATTAATTAACACTTCGAAGGACAAATGAACCAAAAATAAAAGTAATCATAATGGCAATATCGATTCATATTAAAGCGTTCAATATGATTAGGTCATTGCTCAATTCTCAAACTTAAGAAAGACTATTAAAACATAAACACAATTATTTGTAATTGTCTTGACTGGACTCGGATTTTTGGAAAAAAAGAAGTCAAAAGGACTGTAAACACTTTATAGCTAACCTATTAATCTTTCAATACCTATAAGGTCCCACGTAAATAACATGTTTGTCAAATTTTTGAAATTTGTCTAACGATATAAAGTCTTAATTACATAAAAAATTGAACTTTATATAT
>NW_027107150.1:246233-250596 GCF_000696795.3 Halyomorpha halys | reverse complement strand
TTTTTTAAAAAGTATTTTACATGAATGTTATCTGTAGTGACACATAATATTGAATGTGAATAGCGTCTATAATTTACTTTTTCTAGCAATACATTTATTTAGTGACTATGTATTACATTTGTGACTATTGTATATTCAATTAAAATAAAATGTGAACTTTGTGTTTGTAATTTTTTTTTTTTCGTTCCGTGATTGAAGTAATGTGTAAATTGCCCGGACCCACCCTACTAAGACCCCCAGGGAGCGACGGTCCTATATCACTTTTGAAATATTTGCTTAAAACGGAAAGAGGATACTTTAAAACAGTTTAAACAGAGCAATATTTAAAAAGCGCCTGAAATTTGAAAACAGCGTGAAACCCTACACTCCCGCCCTCCATGGTAGCTTTCTTATTAACTTATCTGATTTTTCAAGCAGATAATTATAGTGAATATATTGGTCGATGTACGACATGTTACGATCATACAAGAGATCATAACAAGAGGAGGGCGGGAGTGGAGGGTTTCATGCTGTCTTATTTGGGCGGGCACGACCGGGGCCTTTTTTGTGTGTTATGATCTCTTGTGAGATTGTGACATGTTGTACATTGACCAACCTACTCACTATAATTGTCTGCTTTAAAGACAGATAAGGAAGGGTACTAAGGAGCGTTTCAAGCTGTTTTCTAACTGAAGCGCTTTTTAAATATGGTCGATTTAACCATTTTAAGTCTTCTCCGGTACAGACAAATCAGAATGCCTTCTATAAAATTATTATAACGAGAAGGCTTATGGAAACAGATCAATTATTATTTATTTTCCGATCAATAAATAGTTTAAACGCAGCAGTTTAGGTACATTGAAGTTGCCAAAGACATCCAATTTTTTTTATATACTCTAAAAGTTGTGTCACCTGTGGGTCACAATAGGATTAAAATAATATTGAGCTATAAGATTATTCCTTTTTAATGATCACTGGAGAAGCTGATTTATAAGAAATAAGCATGAAAAAGATGTTATAGGTTATTTAAATTTTATTATAAGGGACAGTAAAAGTGTGGGAATAGGACGTTTTTACGTGCCATATTTCTCTTTTAGTTTTTATTACTTTTGCAAAGCCCATAATTTGATTCATTTTCCGTAAATAGGTCATAGCCAAGAGTTAACAAAAGACAATAAAAATAAAATTGTTCATTAAATAAGTTGGTAAAAAGTTATTGAGTGTCATTTATTAGTACTAAAGTTCATGGCTTGGGTTACCTCTACTGGGAATCTCTGAATCTGGGAATAAATATTTATGCATCAGAAATATTACTTTAATAAAAAAAAAATTATAAACTTAAGGAAAACTGAAATAGACAAAAATAAATATAGGAATCAATAATGTTAAACATATATTAATAAAAAATTAAACATATTACTTCTTTGTATTAAAAAAAGTAAAACAAAAAAAATAATGTTTTTATAAAGAAATATAAATAAAATGAAAAGATGGAAAATCTGATATGTACATATACATAAGATATATGATCTAAGCACCGAATTATATATATTTTTATGTATAAATATACGTTAATATAAATTTTTTTATGACCTTCGCCGAGTTTTGAACTGAAGAGGAAGATGTACAGAATATCCTTGTCAAGAAAAATAGAGCCTCTTGAGACTGGTAGGACGAGAATGTATATTCTGTGGGCTGGCCAAATACTGTCTGATAAGAGAGTCCTTGTTGGGATCTCATGCATAAACAAACCAGGCTCAGTATTATAGCGATGTTTATAATTAGGGACTGTCGCCTCTTCACGTAAGATAGATCGCGCAGATATATACACATTTTTTACATTCATTTTATTGATTACAGCATTAATAAAACGAACAAAAATTTACAACCTTTTTAAATGTTGCCTCGACAGGTTGTATAGTGATTCCCAAACTGGGTCCTTTCCCGCAAGCTTATGCCACATCCTCCAATACAAAAAAAAATGCGGGCGATTGCTTAACGATTACAGTATTGTGTTGCTTTACATAGCATAGCATAGTCCAATAGACAATATTAATATGGATGAGAGAGAAATATTTTAAAGTAGTCCAATAGATTTTTTCTTTGTTTTGTCGGCTCATTATAGAGTGAACAATATTTAGCCAATGTCTAATACAAATGATGACGTAAGATTCCTACTGACTACATAATAATGGCTCCCTGGTTTCTCTACTTTCGCACCACAGCCCTCTCACCGAAAATAGTCTTTCGTCAAAGTCTCTGTATACTTTTCCTGTAAGTACGAAATATATTTTGTATAAATGTCTTCTTTCTCTGCCTGTATCCTCACAGTCCGATTCTAATCATTCGTTTCGAATCTTATTTTGAGAATCTACTGAGTCTGCCAAATATAGGTAGGTGGAATAAAAGACGGCGGCTGTTTCCAAACGTTGAAAAAATTTAAATTTTTATTCGGAGCTACAAAAAAAACTAGAAAATCTAAGATAACATTATTTAAATTAAAGTAAATCTTCTAAAATATGAGCTCTAATAGAGCTATTCATGTTCCATAGTTATTTTCTAGATTTTTTTAAAGCAACATTTGATAAAAAATGCACTGAAAAATTAGAAGTTAGTGAATTAATTTCGAGAAATCTATATCTCAAAACCCATTTGTCGTATATATGTCTATTAGCACTCAAATAAAAGCTAGTTTAATGCCCTATAAAGTAGTTTATTACACTTATATTCACAGGAGTTGTAGTTTTAATATGTTGTTGGTTGTTTTAAAGATATAGAGCTCCGAACGAAAAATTAATTTTTTTAAACATTTTGAAACAACCGCCATTTTTATTCATCCTAACTATACTTGGCAGACTCATCAATTTTGATAAGTGATTATACATAGTTTTCATTAAAGTAATCAAAAATTGGAGTGAAATAACTGCCTTATTTTCTCCCCGCCTCTTGTACTATAATGCTTCTTTTTCAGTAGTACTAAACGCTAAAATGTCTATAAACCTTGCAGAGCCCTCTGTATCCACGAAAAACACTTCTTCTAAACATGTATATTTTTTTTCCACAAGTTCGGCTATTTTTTTTTTATATTATTGTGCTGGAAGGTGACAAGGAGCATGTTGTTATGAAATTATTGTAATGAAAGAGCTGGGTTACGGGACTTCGGCCACATTTGCTGCAGAGGTGTCCAAATTTGTCTCAATTATTTTTTTCAAGGAGGGTGCTAAAGTAATAAGCATTTAGGAACCACTGATGTATAATAAAAGTACATTTTATTTCTTTAATATAAAATAAACAATTTATTATTATTTTAAGTCATATATAATGTATAAAGTATTTACATTACAACTAGGAAGATCTCGTACAGCATAAGAGAATCGCACGAAAAGAACAGATAAATTTAAAGTATCTTATGTTAGGTAATTCCACAACAGAATTTTTTTAATCTAAAACAGAGCTAGTAATGCTTTCACCGCTAAAGAAGAAATAAAAAAAAATTGCTCTATCTGAAACATGCAAAAGTTAGTGTTGAACTAAAAGGCGGAGATAAGAAAGTTGTCCCAGTTTAATAAATCTGGTTGCTCCCACCCCCACTACCTCACTCCTACCCCACTCCCTTACCCCCTAGCGATTAGGGAAGACAATGGCTTTCTTCCCGGTGACTGTAAAGAACGGCAGGGTTTCTTCTCTTTTCTTACCTCTCATCCGATTCAGCAAAATGGATTGGATTAATAAAAAATATTCCTTTTTTTTATAGTTAAGCCAAAGCAATTTTGGTCATTTGTTCTTAGGATTTAAGTTCTGAAAATAAAGTCATTATTGTAGAAATGCAACGCCTACTTATTTATCTCATTATACTTAAAAATTTTCAAGAACAATATTTACTAAAATTACTCAATGATCACTACATAAAATCCGTGGCGTGAAATGTATAGAGTCGTAACATTGATTTTGTAGTATATCTGTATAGTTCTGTACAACTTTGAGAATTATTTCGATATTTATCTACAATGAAGCATTGAATGATGAAGTTTCTTTTCGGATTAACAAGGTTTCACAGCTTATCTCAAGATATGCTTAGTTATCTTTTTGCACTATCTCTATTTGATAAGTATTTTTTTAGACCGTTGATAAGACATGTGGTCTCGTCGGTATTTTTTACGTTCTGATTTTGCTTAATAATTGTTCCCTATTTTATTTTTGTGTTTGCTCTAATTAATTATTTTCTAATTGTTCATCAGAGTTTAATATATTTTTCTCTAAATTTTACGCTCATTAACCTATATATATATTGTCTTCTTTCTCTGCCTGTATCCTCACAGTCCGATTCTAATCATTCGTTTCGAATCTTATTTTGAGAATCTACTGAGTCTGCCAAATATAGGTA